>NW_028320476.1:0-168931 GCF_062004578.1 Staurois parvus | reverse complement strand
TATAGAATAGAATACACAAAAAAAAAATCCAGAGTCATAAATAACAGTGGAACCCCCAAAATAATGAATCTAGGGTGTAACCTAAGTACAAAATTGTTGAATACAATAATTTGGTGCTGTTCTAATAATAATATATCCCCTAAATCAAAAATTCATAAACAACCAAAAACTGCACAAAAAGAACATAATAATTTCAAAATATATAGAATAGAATACACAAAAAAAAAATCCAAAGTCATAAACAACAGTGGAACCCCCAAATAATGAATCTAGGGTGTAACCTAAGTACAAAATTGTTGAATACAATAATTTGGTGCTGTTCTAATAATAATATATCCCCTAAATCAAAAATTCATAAACAACCAAAAACTGCACAAAAAGAGCATATAAATTTCAAAATATATAGAATAGAATACACAAAAAAAAATCAAAAGTCATAAATAACAGTGGAACCCCCAAAATAATGAATCTAGGGCGTAACCTAAGTACAAAATTGTTGAATACAATAATTTGGTGCTGTTCTAATAATAATATATCCCCTAAATCAAAAATTCATAAACAACCAAAAACTGCACAAAAAGAGCATATAAATTTCAAAATATATAGAATAGAATACACAAAAAAAAAATCCAAAGTCATAAATAACAGTGGAACCCCCAAAATAATGAATCTAGGGTGTAACCTAAGTACAAAATTGTTGAATATAATAATTTGGTGTTGCTCTAATAATAATATATCCCTTAAATCAAAAATTCATAAACAACCAAAACTGCACAAAAAGAGCATATAAATTTCAAAATATATAGAATAGAATACACAAAAAAAAAAATCCAAAGTCATAAATAACAGTAGAACCGCCAAAATAATGAATCTAGGGTGTAACCTAAGTACACCATAAATAGGTGACTTATAAGTGACAATCCTAATTATCCATAAATAGTGGCAACATAAATGGTGATAAAATAGAATCCCACCACTACTGTGCTAAACTTGCACAAAATACTTGTGATATAAAAATAGACCATGTGCATTCTATTCTATATATTTTGTAATTGATATGCTCTTTTTGTGAAGTTTTCGGTTGTGTATGAACGCATATTTGCAGCATTCAGGTCACCGGTTAGCCAACAGATGAATTTCAAGCGGAAGAGTCAGACTCAGGCAACCTAAGTAAAATTAAACGAGCGCGAGAAAATAAATATTTTATAAGTAATCTGCGCAGATCCAATCATTTTATCCGGAATATTTACATTCTTCCAGCAGCTCAGTCATGACCGGTTCACTTTAACGGCATTGAACGCTAAATTCAAACTCTCGGCAGCACGGCGCTGCCTTTAGTGTAGCAGGGTGTTCTTTAATCAGGTCATATATTTTATTTATGATTCATTTCACTTTAAAGATAATAAAAGACGGAACGGGGCTGACACGTCTGCTCACGTCTCGCAGCGGAGGGGCACCGAGGTGGATTTAGCATGCATTTCAGATTTAAATGTCTGTCAATGACAAACAGGTGTCCTTGGGATTTTAAGATTCCAGGGAAATGTGCTGTTAATCTTCTCCGCCAACAACCTTTTTACGGGAATATTAAGTCTATTTACAAGCCGTCATGCCGAAGAGCTCAAACAACTTTTAAAATCAAATTCCACGGCTGAGTCTGTGCCGTGACAAAGGCCGCGCGCCAATGGCTGCCCTTCAGTCTTACACACAGTGGCCCAAGCCTGGGGCAGGGGAACTGCGATCAATTTTTTTAATTTTTTTTTTGGGGGGGGGGGGGCGCATACACGCTTTAAAGCTCTCTTTTGTATTATCTTACTTAAACACTTCCTCTCCTCTCCTTTCCATTATTCTCCTCTCCATTTCCTCTCCTTTTCTTCTCCTCTCCTCTCCTTTTCCTCTCCTCCCCTTTTCCTCTCCTCCCCTCTCCTATTCCTCTCCTCTCCTCCCCTTTTCCTCTTCTCCCCTCTCCATTTCCTCTCCTTTCCTTTCCAATTCCTCTTCTCTCCTCTCCTCTCCTTTTCCTCTCCATTTCCTCACCTCTCCTCTCCTCCCCTCCCCTCTCCTATTCCTCTCCTCCCCTCTCCTTTCCCTCTCCTCTCATTTCCTCTCCATTTCCTCTCCTCTCCTTCCTCTCTTCTCCTCTCTTTCCTTTCCTCCCCTCTCCTTTTCCTCTCCTCTCCTTCCCATTTTCTCTCCTTTCCTCCCCTCTCCCTTTTCCTCTCCTCTTCTTTTCCTCTTCTCCCCTCTCCTTTTCCTCTCCATTTCCTCTCCTTTCCTTTCCAATTCCTCTTCTCTGCTCCCCTCTCCTTTTCCTCTCCATTTCCTCACCTCTCCTCTCCTCTCCTCCCCTCTCCTATTCCTCTCCTCCCCTCTCCTCTCATTTTACTCTCCATTTCCTCTCCTCTTCTTCCTCTCTTCTCCTCTCTTTCCTTTCCTCTCCTCTCCTTTTCCTCTCCTCTCCTTTCCATTTTCTCTCCTCCCCTCCCTTCTCCTTTTCCTCTCCTCTCCTTTTCCTCTTCTCCCCTCTCCTTTTCCTCTCCATTTCCTCTCCTTTCCTTTCCAATTCCTCTTCTCTCCTCCCCTCTCCATTTCCTCACCTCTCCTCTCCTCCCCTCTCCTTTCCCTATCCTCTCATTTTCCTCTCCATTTCATCTCCTCTCCTTCCTCTCTTCTCCTCTCTTTCCTCCCCTCTCCTATTCCTCTCCTCTCCTTTCCATTTTCTCTCCTCTCCTCCCCTCTCCTTTTCCTCTCCTCCCCTCTGAGATGAAAAAGAAGAGAGGAGGGGAGGAAAGGAGAGGAAATGGAGAGGAGAGGAGGGGAGAGGCAAAGGAGAGGAGATGAGAGGAAAGAGAAGAGAGGAGAGGAAAGAGAGGAGCGGAGAGGAAAGGAGATGAAAAGGGGAGGAGAGGAAATGGAGAGGAGAAGGGAGGAGAGGAGAGGAGGGGAGAGGCAAAGGAGAGGAGATGAGAGGAAAGAGAAGAAAGGAGAGGAAAGAGAGGAGCGGAGAGGAGAGGAGATGAAAAGGGAGGAGAGTAGAGGAGAGGCAAAGGAGAGGAGATGAGAGGAAAGAAAAAAGAGGAGAGGAAAGAGAGGAGAGGAGAGGCAAAGGAGAGGAGAAGGGAAGATAAGAAAGAGGAGGTCAGTAAAGGAGAGGAAAAGAGGATGTTGCAGTCCTACCTCACTTCCTTAGGGTGATCACACTGCACCTCTATAGATACAGTATAGAAAATGAGTGCTGTGACACTAGGATATGAATGTTACTGGCAGGATCACCAGGTAAAAAATTAAGAAAAGAACACCTAGAAAAAAAGAAAACAACTACAGCTACCGCATCCAAAAAAATGGTAAGCTGCAATAAATGACCTTTTTGTTGCTGGGTTTAGATACACTGTAACACTGTAACATGCAACACATGTTAAAACATGCTACCTGTACGTGCTTTAGCATGTTGTGGCACAATTCCATTTCGGATACCGTTTTGAATGGCATCCCAACCCCCTAAGGCAGTGGTTCTCAACCTGTGGGTCGTGACCCCTTTGGGGGGTCGAACGACCCTTTCACAGGGGTCCCCTAAGACCATCAGAAAACACATATTTCCGATGTGTAAAGAGCAGCTACTGTGTAGAAAGCAGCTGCTGTGTTGAAAGCAGCTACTCTGTTAAAAGCAGCTACTGTGTTGAAAGCAGCTACTGTGTTGAAAGCAGCTACTCTGTTGAAAGCAGCTACTCTGTTAAAAGCAGCTACTGTGTTGAAAGCAGCAGTATTGGAGATAAAACGACACTCATGAATTATAATTACTGCGTAAATAATTTATGGTTGGGGGTCACCACAACATGAGGAACTGTATTAAAGGGTCACGGCAATAGGAAGGTTGAGAACCACTGCTCTAAGGCAATGCAGCTCCAAACAATACAATGTGGGGCCAAAAATGGTACATGTCCATTCTCCTGGACAATGGTGCCTTGCCAGCCTGTTCATTAGAATGGTTACCCCAACGCAACGCATGTTAACACACAAACACGTTTGCTAACATAAAGCACCTGGACACCAAGGTGTGACTGGGCCCAGAAAGTCTTGGGAGACCATCATCTCATGTTTATGCCAATTTTGACTCTTGGATATTCACCCCCCAAGTGCCACCATATTCCTTTTGATAGTATGAAGTTACTTTTTCAAACTGAATATCAGTTATGTTTTATTTTTGAATGCTGAAAGCTGCAGTCTAATACAAATTTTGAGATGAAGCAAAAAAAAAAAAAACCACGAAGAGATTTAATAAGATATTTATAAGCCATAGTTATGTGTGGCTGCTTGGGTGACTCCAGATCAGTGGCAGAGCATGGATGGAATGAGGGCCGGTGGTTAAAAAACCCGTGACATAGTGAATGATTTATGCCGTGGATAGTGAATATTCAACATCGAGTCCTATTCCCTGGAAGTGCACTGTTTACATGTTTCTGCAGATAGAAGCAGATCCAGGACACGGCACGAATATAGTATCCATTAATGTGCAGCGTCAGATCTTTGTATGGATGACCCAAAAATGTGCATAGAGAGTGGAGCTGAAACCGTTCATTTTCTGCCTGACTTGTGTCTGACACAGATTGTTAGCGAGCCGAGGTATTGTCAAGCAGAACTGATATTGAGAATATAGGATGAGGGCAAAACATCAACCGGAATAATCCGATCTCAGATGTAGTTCTTGTAAATCACGGCGGGATGAAAGAGACTCGAGTGTGACCCGGTTGGTTCTCGGCGGTAGTTCCGACAGCCGTTCTTTTAAAGGGGTCAAAACTGCAATCGGCTCCTGTAGCTTGCTAGCACTAATCAGGCGTCATTATAAAGACTGGAGATAATTAATAACAAAAAAAGGAGGGGGGTGGGGGGCTTAAAGTGAACCTGTAACAATCCCAAACCATCAAGCTAGGCCCCGTCTGGTGCTGTGTGGTGACTTGGCTTTGATGGAATGAAGGTGCGGGGGGTGATCAGAAGGTGCGGGGGGTGATCAGAATCCCTCAGTTGGTTGCTGTTTTTTTTTTTTAAATATAATCTGTTGCTATTCCTCGCAGTCAATGTTCAGGAATTATTATATAGACAAGGGATAAGTACTCGAAAGACAGGACTTAAAGTGACCTGTTATGGCACCCAAACACTCAAAACTAGCCTTTCAACAAAGGATCATCTGGTGCTAATTGGTGGTTAGATGAAATGATGGCTCAGGGCATGGCAAGAACCCCTGAAGCTAGGGCAGCCACAGAATGCTATTCAGGGGTGTATTTACCACAAGGCAAACAAGGCATTTGCCTAGGGTGGCATTTTTCAGAGGGGCAGAAGGAACAGAAGAAGGGACCCATGTGGCATGGGGACCAGGTAGGATCTGGGAGAGGCTGCGGGCTGCTTGAAGGTGTATGAAGAGTCTTGAGACTCTCATTCCAGAAGATGTCTGGAGCTGTGAAGGTGAGTGTCTTTCTCTCGCTTGGGGGTGGGGTGGCCCGTGTATGGAGGGTGGTGGTAATGGAAGGCTTTCTTGTGTGGGCGGTCTGGGGGGAGGTGGTGTTGGTTGGTTTCAGGCTCGGGCAGCCGATTTTTGTGTTGCCTAGGGCAGCACGAAACCTAAATACACCACTGATGCTATTGCCAAACTTTAGAAAAGACTCACCACTATTTATGTTGGACATGGCTTCTAATGGAGCCCTCTACTGTATCTAAATGACTGATGCTTGCCTTGTCATGCTCTCCTTGGGTTACCAATATGAGTTCCTCACACTTATCCCTTCTATTTATGGTTCAAGATCCATACTGTACTTCGGTTAATTGATCGACTTGTTCATCACTGTTGGCTGCTTCATTTGATGTCACCTTTCTACAAACCTGTTTTATGTACTGAGGTTTTTGGTGTGCCTCCATTTTCTGTGTACTGAGAGCCATGCCTACTGTTGTATTGACCCAATTAAAATATTGAACAAGATTCCCCACATCCACCAATGTATTGTGGGGTGTGAGCAGCCTACCAAGGGATGCCACCCATTGCATTGCTGGATATGTGTTTGATTATCCTGCAAATTCTGGGCCCTATGTGCCTGAAAACATAGGGTAAATGGGGCCCTGAGGCTGTCTCAAGCACTGGTTTGTCAAGGCAAAGGCACCAATCAGCACTTGATAGTACCTTTTCTTACCTGCATTGATGCATTTGGCGCATTGGGGATTGTACCCTTTATTAAGATAAGCGTATGCCAAAACAGCAGACAAGAACAGATCTCGAATGCCCAAAATGTGAATGAAGGCCTCCAAAGATATCCTCCATTTCATTCAGAGGGTTGGGTACAGCCATGTCTCTGCCTCTCATGCCACATTGCCATGTCTGTGTCTCTCAAAAGTTTGCTTAGGGTCTCAATGTATTTTGAAGGTCATGCAATTAAAATGTTTATTGACTTGAAGTTATTTGAAAAACATGGGAGCTGCTTCTAATACCTCTTTCCAAAACTTCTAGTTGCCTGTTTGTCATAGATAGTTCTCATTTATCCAGGTCCTTATATATCTATCCTGGTATATCTAGCAGTAGTTGGTCAGATGTCTATTAAAACATATCATTTAGATTAGACTAGGGCCATGCTGCCCATTAGGCAAGCTGAGGTGGTCAACTCAGGTGGTACTTACAGAGGCATGCTGGGGGGGGGGGGGCACTGAATTTGGAATACTTAGTGTATGGGCCATATACCGTCAATGGTTTTTATGGTGCAAACGGCCATCTGCAACATAACAGCCAATGACATTGAACAGCCCAGCTACTTGCATCTTAGAAAACCATGACAATATAAAACCTGAGCTGGGAGTATCCTGGCAACCAATGATTGGAATGGAGGGGGGGGGGGGGCAAAAGTGGCAACATCCTTTGCATGGCCCTGGATTGGACATGCTGGTCTAGATCAGGGGCCTCCCAACTTTTGAAACAAAGGGCCAGATTGCTGTCCTTCAGACTTTAGGGGGGCACACTCAGGAAAATGGGAGTAGGAAATGTATTGGCGTCAGTGGAAGTAAATAAGGACTCATCTTTGCTTTTAGGGGAGGAATAGTGCCCCATCATTGGTGTGGGTGGGAGGAATAGTGGTCCATTTTTGGTGTCCTTGGGAGGAATAATGCCCCATTGTTGGTAACATTAGATGGAATTGTGCCCCATCATTAGCGTCCGTGGGAGGAATAGTGCCCCATCGTTGGTGTGGGTAGGAGGAATAGTGGCCAATTTTTGGTGTCATTGGGAGGAATAATGACCCATTGTTGGTATCATTAGATGGAATTGCACCCCATCATTAGCGTCCATGGGAGGAATAGTGCCCCATCGTTGGTGTTGCTGCAAGGAATTATGCCCTATCACTGAAGTAATTAGATGGAATAGTGCCCCATCATTGTTGCCAGTGGGAGGAATAGTGCCCCATCATTGGTGTTCTTGAAAGGAAAAATGCCCCATTGTTGGTATCATTGGGAGGAATTATGCCCTATCACTGAAGTCATTACATGGAATAGTGCCCCATCATTGATGTTCTTGAAAGGAAAAATGCCCCATTGTTGGTGTCATTGGGAGCAATTGTGCCCCATCATTAGCGTCAATGGGAGTAATAGTGCCCCATTGTTGGTGTTGCTGCAAAGAATTATGCCCTATCACTGGAGTAATTAGGTGGAATAATGCCCCATCACTGGTGCCAGTGGGAGGAATAGTGCCCCATCATTGGTGTTCTTGAAAGGAAAAATGCCCCATTGTTGGTATCATTGGAAGGAATTATGCCCTATCACTGAAGTCATTACATGGAATAGTGCCCCATCATTGGTGCCAGTGGGAGAATTAGTGCCCCATCATTGGTGTTCTTGAAAGGAAAAATGCCCCATTGTTGGTGTCATTGGGAGGAATTGTGCTCCATCATTCATGTCAGTGGGAGGAATAGTGCCCCATCATTGGTGTTCTTGAAAGGAAAAATGCCCCATTGTTGGTGTCATTGGGAGGAATTGTGCCCCATCATTCATGTCAGTGGGAGGAATAATGCTCATCATTTGTGTCGTTTGGATGAATTATATCCTACTGTTGGAGTCATTGGATGGAAGAGTGCCCAAAGGGCCAGGTAAAGGCAATTAGAGGACTGCAACCAGCCCCAGAGTGGCAGTTTGGAGACCACTGGTCTAGATGATAAACAAGTTATAATATAACAGGGAAAGAAAGAATGTGCCCAAGGTTTGATGAACCTAAAAAGAAACCAATGGTGACCAGGGCTGTCTGCAGATTATTCACAGACATGGCGGGCCTCGGTAACAAGCATATCATTTCTTCTGGTTTCATATTGAGACAGCACTTGGGATGAACACCAACGATGGAAATACAAGCACAAAATTCAGGTTAACGTTGACATTACATAAGTAATAACTTTAATGTGTTCTAGCTGTTCTTGAAATTTCACTCCAAGGTAGCATGATACTTTAAGATTGCTGCCTACTGTGATTTCGGACTTACATTTCAAAAACAAGCCTCCATTCTGCTTAAATGTGTAATTATTTGAAAACACGGACCCGATATGACCTGTAACTTTTACTTCCCATTTGATAGCTGAACGCTTGTGACAGGGTCAGAAAACGGCACGGAATTTCAAGATAAAGGAACACGCATCTCTCAGCACTCTTCCCGAGATGTTCTGAAGGCATCAGCAATGGAAAGGATCAACTCAGCTCCAGAGGGACGACTTAAATGTCCCGGGTCACGGAGCCAAATTGTGTCGGAGTGGAAAAAAAAACCCTGTTTGCTATTTAGTACATGACAGTTTCTTGCTACGAGGGGAAAAAAATGAATGATGTTCTTCTATCTCGGGTGGCAACGTCTTCAAGATGGCTGAGGAAAAGAAATTGCTTCTTCTTTTTACTGACGTGTGCAGGGCTCCAGACTTCCCACTTGTCGATGGAGATGCCGAAATAGAAGCTGAATTGTAAAATAAAATTGTAAGAACTTTAATGGGAATTGCCGTATTTATTGCCGCGATATTAATTTATAGCCGTGATAGGAAGATGAATGTTGCCTTTAACCTTGGCGGCGCTGAATGTTGCCATTGGAAGTTTTTTTGAAAGACATATTTAATTTTAAAGCAAACCTGTCTTTAGGCAAGTCAACATGGAGAAGGCAATGCAAGTGGATGATACATCCCTTTAATTTAGAGTGGAGCTATCAGGTATACAGTATATTTCCATATTAAAGGGGATCTTCACCCTCTGAAAAGACTTCCCTCTAATCCACCCATCCTCCACTCCACCCTAGCGCCGACTCATTGGTAGTCACACCAGTTGAATACAGAGGAGCCATTGAGAAAGGAGTAGGGAGGCGTTCGTAGCGCCGACTCATCGGGAGGCACATTGGCTGAACACAGAAGAGCCATTCAGAAAGAAGTAGGGGGGCGTGCCTAGCACCGACTCATTGGGAGGCACACCAGATGAACACAGAAGAGCCATTCAGAAAGGAGGAGAGGGGCGTGCCTAGCGCCGACTCATCAGGAGGCACACCGGCTGAACACAGACGAGCCATTCAGAAAGGAGTAGGGGGCGTGCCTAGCACCGACTCATCGGGAGGCACACCAACTGAACACAGAAGAGCCATTCAGAAAGGAGTAGGGGGCGTGCCTAGCACCGACTCATCGGGAGGCACACCAACTGAACACAGAAGAGCCATTCAGAAAGGAGTAGAAGGGCGTGCCTAGCTCCGACTCATCGGGAGGCACATCGGCTGAACACAGAAGAGCCATTCAGAAAGGAGTAGAAGGGCGTGCCTAGCACCGACTCATCGGGAGGCACACCAACTGAACACAGAAGAGCCATTCAGAAAGGAGTAGGGGGGCGTGCCTAGCACCGACTCATCGGGAGGCACACCAACTGAACACAGAAGAGCCATTCAGAAAGGAGTAGGGGGGCGTGCCTAGCACCGACTCATCGGGAGGCACACCGGCTGAACACAGAAGAGCCATTCAGAAAGGAGTAGGGGGGCGTGCCTAGCGCCGACTCATCGGGAGGCACACCGGCTGAACACAGAAGAGCCATTCAGAAAGAAGGAGGGGGGCGTGCCTAGCGCCGACTTATTGGGAGGCACACTGGTTGAACACAGAAGAGCCATTCAGAAAGGAGGAGAGGGGCGTGCCTAGCGCCAACTCATTGGGAGGCACACCGGCTGAACACAGAAGAGCCATTCAGAAAGGAGTAGGGGGGCATGCCTAGCGCCGACTTATTGGGAGGCACACCGGATGAACACAAAAGAGCCGGTGGACCTCTTGATGACTTCACAAGCAACATGGCAACACGGGACCAAGTGCTGGCAAGGACAAGAGGATCTCTGCAGGACAATCCTAGATCCTCTGGGTGAGTATGTGAAATGTGTACAACAGACCACCCAATAAGTGGGGATTAAAAAAAATATAAGGGATTGGGTGGGTGAAGACCCACTTTAAGTGCAGCATGCTGGGTAATGTGTAAGTGTAACACTTCTAGGTATTTATTATCTATCAGAGATCTCAGTACTCCCCTTCACAATGCATCCATATGCTTTTCTCTCCAGAAGAATGGCACCGTCTATATACACACATAGGTTTTTTTTTTTTTCCGGCCTGTATCTATGAATTACCATGACCTGGTAGAGAATACCAGCTATTAATGTCCTTATGACCAACATCTAGGTAATTAGACTTTTATTCTTGTAGTCTTCACATAAATCAATTGATCGGTCAATAATGACGAACGTGCCAAGGGCCTCTCAGTGTGGCTTAATGCTTTAGGTGTTATTTTCTTCCTTTTTTGTTTTAATTCATTTCTTAAAGAGCTCAGCTTCAAAGCAAACTTGAACAATGTAGCAGCATAAAGTTAAAATTTTTGTTAGAAAGTCATGAAAATATTAAAAAATAAATAAATAAAATAAATTATTAATAATAATAACAATAATGATGATAATAATAATAATACACATAATACTACTATTATGAATAATAAATAATAATAATTGCTAGTATTTTTATTATTGTTATTATTATTATTATTATTATTATTATACAATTCATTATAATAAGTAAACTTTCAGAAAACTGATTAGTTCCCCATTACTATTCTGAAAGCTGACATAGCAGAAATTGCACCTGGCCTATTTGTTTTGTTTATAAATTAATCTCAATCTGGAATAAATTAATCTTGCAAATAATAATAATAATACTAATCATTTATTATTATTATACAAATAATAAAAATAGACAAAACTTTTTTGGAAAACTGATTATTTCCCTGTCATTCCTCCTATGCTGAAAGCTGACAGATAGCAGAAATTGCACCCGGCCTATTTGTTTTGTTTATAAACTAATCTCAAACCAGAATAAATTAATCTTACAAATAATAATATTTTTTTTAATTATATTATTATTATTATTATACAAATAATACTATTAAACAAAACTTTTTGGAAAACTGATTAATTCCCTGTCATTCCTCATATTCTGAAAGCTGACAGATAGCAGAAATGGCACCCAGCCTATTTGTTTTGTTTATAAACTAATCTCAAGCAGGAATAAATTAATCTTGGAAATAATAATAATAATAATAATTATTATTATTATTATTATACAAATAATAAAAATAGACACAAGTTTTTGAAAACTGATTATTCCCTATCATTCCTCATATTCTGAAAGCTGACAGATAGCAGAAATTGCACCCGGCCTATTTGTTTTGTTTATCAACTAATCTCAAACTGGAATAAATCAAGCTTGCAAATAATAATAATAATAATAATAATACTTTTATTATTATTATTCAAATAATACTATTAAACAAAACATTTTGGAAAACTGATTAATTCCCTGTCATTCCTCATATTCTGAAAGCTGACAGATAGCAGAAATGGCACCCAGCCTATTTGTTCTGTTTATAAACTAATCTCAAGCTGGAATAAATTAATCTTGCAAATAATAATAATAATTTTTTTCTTCTTCTACTTCCTCTTCTTCTTCTTTTTCTTCCTCTTCTCCTTCTCCTTCTTTTTCTTCTTCTTCTTCTTATTATACAAATAATAATATTAAACAAAACTTTTTGGAAAACTGATTAGTTCCCCGTCATTCCTCATATTCTGAAAGCTGACAGATAGCAGAAATTGCACCCGGGCTATTTGTTTTGTTTATCAACTAATCTCAAGCCAGAAAAAAATTAATCTTGCAAATAATAATAACAATATTTTTTTTTCTTCTTCTTCTTCTTCTTCTTATTATTATACAAATAATAATATTAAACAAAACTTTTTGAAAAACTGATTACGGTAATTCCCTGTCATTCCTCAAGTGTGGATTAATGCTTTAGGTGTTATTTTCTTCCCCTTTTGTTTTAATTTATCTCTTAAAGAGCTCAGCTACGAAGCAAATTTGAACAATGTAGCAGCATAAAGTTAACATTATGAAAATATTAAAAAATAAATAAATAAAATAAATTATTAATAATAATACAAATAATATTACTACTATGAATAATAATAACTATTATTATTATTATGTTTAATATTATTATATAATTCATTATAACAAATGGCACCCGGACTATTTGTTTTGTTTATCAACTAATCTCAAAATGGAATAAATTAATCTTGCAAATAATAATATTTTTTTTATTATTATTATTATAATTATACAAATAATACTATTAAACAAAACGTTTTGGAAAACTGATTAATTCCCCATTACTATTCTGAAAGCTGACAGATAGTAGAAATTGCACCCGGCCTATTTGTTTAGTTTATCAACTAATCTCAAGCCGGAATAAATTAATCTTGCAAATAATAATAATTGTATTGGTATTATTATTATTATACAAATAATAAAAATAAACAAAACATTTTGGAAAACTGATTAATTCCCCGTCATTCCTCATATTCTGAAAGCTGACAGATAGCAGAAATTGCACCCGGGCTATTTGTTTTGTTTATCAACTAATCTCAAACTGGAATAAATTAATCTTGCAAATAATAATAATAATAATTTGCTTTTTCTTCTTCTTCTTCTTCTTCTTATTATTATTATACAAATAATACTATTAAACAAAACTTTTTGTAAAACTGATTAGTTCCCTATCATTCCTCATATTCTGAAAGCTGACAGATAGCAGAAATTGCACCCGGCCTATTTGTTTTGTTTATCAACTAATCTCAAGCCGGAAAAAAAATAATCTTGAAAATAATAATAACAATATTTTTTCTTCTTCTTCTTCTTCTTCTTATTATTATTATTATTATTATTATACAAATAATAATATTAAACAAAACTTTTTGAAAAACTGATTAATTCCCTGTCATTCCTCAAGTGTGGCTTAATGCTTTAGGTGTTATTTTCTTCCCCTTTTGTTTTAATTTATTTCTTAAAGAGCTCAGCTACAAAGCAAATTTGAACAATGTAGCAGCATAAAGTTAACATTATGAAAATATTAAAAAATAAATAAATAAAATAAATTATTAATAATAATAATAATAATACAAATAATATTACCACTATGAATAATAATAACTATTATTATTATTATTTTTATTATTATTATATAATTCATTATAACAAATGGCACCCGGACTATTTGTTTTGTTTATCAACTAATCTCAAAATGGAATAAATTAATCTTGCAAATAATAATATTTTTTTATTATTATTATTATTATTATTATACAAATAATACTATTAAACAAAACGTTTTGGAAAACTGATTAATTCCCTATCATTCCTCATATTCTGAAAGCGGACAGATAGTAGAAATTGCACCCGGCCTATTTGTTTTGTTTATCAACTAATCTCAAGCCGGAATAAATTAATCTTGCAAATAATAATAATAATAATAATAATTTTCTTCTTCTTCTTTTTCTTCTTCTTCTTCTTATTATTATACAAATAATACTATTAAACAAAACTTTTTGGAAAACTGATTAATTCCCTGTCATTCCTCATATTCTGAAAGCGGACAGATAGCAGAAATTGCACCTATTTGTTTTGTTTATCAACTAATCTCAAGCCGGAATAAATTAATCTTGCAAATAATAATAATAATAATAATAATAATTTTCTTCTTCTTCTTCTTCTTCTTCTTCTTCTTATTATTATTATACAAATAATAAAAATAAACAAAAATAAACAAAACTTTTTGGAAAACTGATTAGTTCCCTGTCATTCCTCATATTCTGAAAGCTGACAGATAGCAGAAATTGTTTTGTTTATAAACTAATCTCTCTCTCTGAAAAGGAAATATAAAAACCGATTCCTGTATGCTCGGATCTAAAAACAAATACCATTATCTGTAAATATGCGAATGAAACATCAGACAAAGAATTTTTTATGCACTCAAGCCCCATTTTGTTAAGTGGAGCTGGTAAATTGCAACATTACGGAATGACCTTTTCCTGTGAGACGACGCCGTTATGCGATGGAACGCGTAGACCAATGATTTTCCATCATTTCTCCGAGAACGAGAATGTTTTATCTCGCACGACTCCTGTTACAGTCTGAAATATCTTTAGTCCATGGAATAATCAGGTTAAAGTCACATCAAAACCCTGATGCGAGGGCAGGGTTAAGGCCTTTGGCTCGCGCTTGAAAAATAGCTGCGCATGTTATGTCGGGCCGTGACACGGAAAGGTAAATGAAACTGTCAGCCTTAAATAAAGATGCGCGCTGCATGGCGGAACGACGGAGGAATAAACAGCTTAGAAGACGCCACGCAACCTCGGGACCGCCGCATTACATGACTGAGAAAAACTAAACTTCAGTCTGCATTCACCTTCCCTGGTTTATCCCGCCCCCCTCATTAACTATGACATTTTTAACCACTTCCAGTCCGGACACTTTCCCCCCCTTCCAGTCCGGACACTTTCCCCCCCTTCCAGTCCGGACACTTTCACCCCCTTCCAGTCCGGACACTTTTACCCCCTTCCAGTCCGGACACTTTCCCCCCCTTCCAGTCCGGACACTTTCCCCCCCGTCCAGTCCGGACACTTTCACCCCCTTCCAGTCCGGACACTTTCACCCCCTTCCTGTCCGGACACTTTCCCCCCCTTCCAGTCCGGACACTTTCACCCCCTTCCAGTCCGGACACTTTCCCCCCCTTCCAGTCCGGACACTTTCACCCCCTTCCAGTCCGGACACTTTCACCCCCTTCCTGTCCGGACACTTTCCTCCCCTTCCAGTCCGGACACTTTCCTCCCCTTCCAGTCCGGACACTTTCCTCCCCTTCCAGTCCGGACACTTTCCCCCACTTCCAGTCCGGACACTTTCCCCCCCTTCCAGTCCGGACACTTTCACCCCCTTCCAGTCCAGACACTTTCACACCCTACCAGTCCAGACACTTTCCCCCCCTTCCAGTCCGGACACTTTCACCCCCTTCCATAGTCTTTTTTGGGAGTGGTTTGAGTGTGGGGGCGAGGACACAGGGGCCCCATGATCCCTTATTTTCCGGTGGCCCCATGAGTTGTCAGTCCGCCCCTGGTTCTGCACCTGAAGATGAGTCTCACCTACCACTTATGGACTGAGAGCTGCTTAGTGCCCAATAATTGGGGTAGGAAGGGGTCGTACCACAGGAGGGGGTCTTAGCCTTGAGGTTGTTAACCTCTAAACCAAAAGCGAGGATCAGAGGGGCTCCAAGAAAAGTTTTCCAAGAAAAGTCGGCAGAGGTCATCTTTTTGGTGCCAACTCTCAAGAAGTGGCTTGTAGAAACTGCAAAACATCTCCAACATTACAGAACAAGTCCAGATGAAGGTCAAAGTTCCCAGCTAACCCTCAGGAGGACTTTTCGAATTTGAACAGGAATGCTTTCAGCTTTTATAACCCGGCTGTTCACATGAAGAAATGTATGCCTTGGTTTCTTTGTACAGGTCACCTTCCCTCTTGGTGGGATCTGGATTCTCATAGCTGGACATGTCTTCTAGCTGCCCAGTCTTCGTACTCAACAGGGAAGCTTCCACCACCATGATGACCTACAATGAAAGGATGGCTGAACATACACTTCATTGTATCCAGTCAATGAATCTTTGATATATATATGGTTTGTTTTCTCAGAGAACATGTGCAGGAACCCCCCTACCTCCCCCCCCCTTCCAAGTCACCCCTTGTCGCCGCACCCTACTGACGAGCACCAATAGATCCCCCTCCAGAAACAATAGACCCTCTTACAAAAAAAATACCCTCTAAGCAACGATAGGTCCACCCTCCAGCAACAATAGACCCTCCTGCAACATAATACCCCCCAGCAACAAAAGACCCCCTTCAAGTAATAATAGGACCCCCTTTAGCAACATTAGGCCCCCCAGCAACAAAAGAGACCCCCAAGCAGCAATAGGTCCCACTTGAACAACAATAGACCCTGCAGAAACAAAATACCTCCCCCTCTCAAGCAACAATAGACCTGCAACAAAACACTCCCCAGCAACAATAGACTCTTGAGCAACAATAGACCCTCCTGCAACAAAATACCCTCTAAGCAACAAAAGGTCCACCCTCCTGCAACAAAATACCCCCGAACAACGAAATACCCCCCAGCAATAATAGGTCCCCCTTTAGCAACAATAGACCCCCCAAGCAAGATTACGTCCCCCTTGAGCAGCAATAGACCCTGCAGCAACAAAAGACCCCCTCAAGCACCAATAGACCTGCAACAAAACACTAATGAGCAACAATAGACTCTTGAGCAACAACAGACCCTCCTGCAATCAAATACCCTCTAAGCAACAAAAGGTCCACCCTCCTGCAACAAAATACCCCTGAGCACCAAAATACCACCCAGCAACAAAAGACTCCCCTCAAGCAATAATAGGTCCCCCTTTTGCAGCAATAGACACCCCCAGCAACAAAAGACCCCCCCAAGCAACAATAGGTCCCCCTTGAGCAACAATAGACCCTGCAGCAACAAGAAATTCCCCCTCAAGCAACAATAGACCCTCCTGCAACAAAACACTCCTGAGCAACAATAGACCATCAAGCAACAATAGACCCTCCTGCAATAAAATATCCCCCCCGTGCAACAATAGACCCTCCTGCAACAAAATACCCCCCCGTGCAACAATGGGTCTCCCCTGAGCGACAGTAGACCCCCAGCAACATGAGATCCCTATTCAGTCAACAATAGACCCCCATCAGCAACAATAGACCCCCCACAACAATGGATTACCCAGAAGCCAGCATCAGTAGACCCTCCAGCAACAATATACATCCTCCTAGTATCCTACCAAGCAACAATTGACCCCCCCCAAGCAACAATAGACCTCCCTGCTGATAATAGACCCTCCAGCACATCCCAGCATTGCTTGCCATTACATACATTCAGTGCTGGAGGTGCCGGAACTGCATTCCTCTGCATTCTTGCTGATATATATATATATCACAAAATAATGGACTCCTTAAAGTGGACCTGTGATTAAAAAAATAAACTAACGCCCACAGCAGGTATCTGGTGGTATGACCTGTCAGCACATATACATCTATAATAGCACCAACAAAGCGCTACCTGAGCCCTACTGAAGCAACTATTCCAATGGCAACATTTTCACGGCCGGTAATTTCCTCAGCGTAGACATGCCCAATGCCCGTGGCTATTGACTCCAAATGGGGAAGTTAAACCATAAAACAAAAGGCATAACCAATGCCTCTATGCCTAACTGCCATTTTTTATAGAAACTAAATGATTGGTTATAGACAATGGCCATGCGTATGGACTACAAAATGGCTACCCTCGTGATGTGAGCACCTCCGTGTGAGCTGATAGGCCATGGCAGTAGTCCAGCCCTTAAAACAGCTTCACAATTGCTCTTTTAGTAAACTTTGGTTCAGAGTAATGGGGATTTCATGGTGATCTACACCCAATGGGGAAATTTAACCGCGTCACAAAAGACGTGACTGATGCCTTTATGGCTCACTTTCATTTTTTTTTTTAGACAAACTAAGTGGGAATAAACTCAAAGTCCAAATAGGGTAATATTTTTTACGCTTTAAAATGTGACTCAAAAAATTACTGATAATAGTCCGCCGTGAACTTTCTTCTCTTTTATTGTGCATTTTTAGTGAAAGCTAAAAAAAAAAACCTATTCGCCTTGACTAAAATTATGGCCCCCCTCTACAAAATAATTCCTGGAGTCTACAGAGTTGGCCTAACTACTGAACTGCTCCTGAAATCTACTTTTATTGGGCTATAATAATGATATCTAACTGCGTATAAAGCATTAGCAGAGCTACTGATCTCAAATGTTATATGTGTCAAAAGATGACTATTTTATTAAACCATTAATATCCTTCGTTCAAGCGCTTTATGAAAGGATAAAACGTTCCATAAGGGGTTGCTACTCCTAAGGTGGTACAGTTTTTTTGGACAAAGCTGGCTGTTCTGAAAATTATAACTACGAGCTCTAATCTGGTTTTGTACTATGTTTGCCATTTGTCTTAGGAAATAATTGCAACGACATAGCCAATTTTCTCAAGAGGGTCCTACGACGAAAATTCGTTCCTATTACTCTCTCTGTGCTGCTGCTATTCCGTGGCAGCTGCCAAAATCAGCGTGACTCTTTTTTGGTATACTATGCGATAATCATCCTTCAAAGTCATGTCAGCAAACCATCCACTAGCATTTTTTTTATACAGTATATATTCGTTTTTCTAGTCTTGATCAAAAAGTGCCTTTCACAAAATACAGTTTCAGGCTTTCTTCTACAAAAATGGATTTTAAACTAAGGTATTATTATTGAGGTGACCACGGGCAGGTCAATTTTTGGAGCTAATTGTGACTACGTGTTGGAAAAAATACAAGGGAGAGAGAGAACTTTAGTGGCCTACACAAAGCCCTGACCTCAACCCTACTGAACACCTATTGGATCGATTGAAATGCGAGCCAGGTCTTCTCACCCAACATCAATACTGGACTTGCATATGGTATTTTGGCTGAATGGGTTCAAAATGAGATAGAGAGAGAGAGAGAGAAAAAGAGAGCAATATGTGGACCTCCCTCCAAGTGAACAGTTTGGTGAAGGTCGAGGAACTTGAGTGGCCTACACAGAACCCTGACCTCAACCCTACTGAACACCTATGGGATCGATTGAAATGCGAGCCAGGTCTTCTCACCCAACATCAATACTGGACTTACATATGGTATTTTGGCTGAATAAGTTCAAAATGAGAGAGAGAGAGAGAGAGAGAGAGAGAGAGAAAGAGAGCAATATGTGGACCTCCCTCCAAGTGAACAGTTTGGTGAAGGTCGAGGAACTTGAGTGGCCTACACATAACCATAACCTCAACCCTACTGAACACCTATGGGATTGATTGAAATGCGAGCCAGGTCTTCTCACCCAACATCAATACTGGACTTACATATGGTATTTTGGCTGAATGGGTTCAAAATGACAGAGAGAGAGAGATAAAGCGAAAAAGAGAGCAATATGTGGACCTCCCTCCAAGTGAACAGGTCGAGGAACTTGAGTGGCCTACACAGAACCCTGACCTCAACCCTACTGAACACCTATGGGATTGATTGAAATGCGAGCCAGGTCTTCTCACCCAACATCAATACTGGACTTACATATGGTATTTTGGCTGAATGGGCTCAAAATGAGAGAGAGAGAGAGAGAGAGAGAGAGAGAGAGAGAGATAAAGCGAAAAAGAGAGCAATATGTGGACCTCCCTCCAAGTGAACAGTTTGGTGAAGGTCGAGGAACTTGAGTGGCCTACACAGAACCCTGACCTCAACCCTACTGAACACCTATGGGATCGATTGAAATGCGAGCCAGGTCTTCTCATCCAACGTCGGTACTGGACTTACATGTGGTGTTTTGGCTGAATGGGCTCAAAATGAGAGAGAGAGAGAAAGAGAGAGAGAGAGAGAAAGAGAAAGCGAAAAAGAGAGCAATATGTGGACCTCCCTCCAAGTGAATGATACTGTTAGAACTACAGCATACAACTGTGTATTTCCAGCCTTGCAGCAACAGTTTGGTGAAGGTCATTTTTTTCTGACATGACTGTGCCCCTCTGTATAAAGTCAGGTCCATAAAGACATGATTTGATAAGTTTAGTTTGGAGGAACTTGAGTGGCCTACACAGAGCCCTGACCTCAACCCTACTAAACACCTATGGGATCGATTGAAATGCGAGCCAGGTCTTCTCATCCAACATCAGTACTGGGCTTACATATGGTATTTTGGCTGAATGGGCTCAAAATCTGAGAGAGAGAGAGACTTTACAGTTGACTATCATATGTAGATAAAGATAGTTAAAGTGAACCTGTTATGTCCACCTCACCTCACCTCACTGCTTAGCACCAAACACTGGTGCCAAAATGAAGGACACCAAGTCCTTCTCCATGTCCTTTAATTATCTAATCCCAGAATACATTTGGCACAACAAGATCTGAAATTGAATAGAAGGGATATGATCTAATGCAGACTGTAGGCTATGGACATTAAAATATTTTTACACTCTTAACAAGCATTATACATACTCAACGCGTGACTCACACAACATTACAGCACTGCATCCCTCATCAGACTAGAGACAACTTATGTATGTATACCTACAAAAGTCTCTACATCACAATGGATCCACCATAACCCATTTCCACTAGGGTGAAGGCAGTAAAGAATTAAAATATCATTTTAAAAAATCTGTAAAATATATTTAAAAAATATATATTTTTAAAAATATATATTTTTTTAAATACATTCTTCAGATTTTTTTAACATATAAAAAATGCATTTTAACATATATATTTTACATATATTAGTAAATGCATTCCAAAAATGTAGATTTGTATTTTTAAAGACATACAGTACATTTGAAATGTATTTTGAAAAATATTTTTCAGATATTTTCTAATATAAAAAGCATTTCAACATACAGTATATATATATATATATATATATAATTTTTTTTTTTTTTTTAATTGAAATATATTTTTAAATATACTGAATACGGCCAAAATTGTAGCATTTCAAATATATGTCAATATATTTGGGACAAATATTTTAAAATATATTTCAAATATACTTTTCTTCCATGTGGGATAAAAAGGCCAGTTGTCTGTTTTTGCCCCCAAGACTGAATTTTCCCAGTCCTCCCCTGGCCTAGGGGCTGTTTTGTGCTGGTGAATGCACCATATTTTGGTGGCATTGTCCATTTGCATCTTTCAAGGAAATTAACAGAATCTATGTCATCAATATACCACGTTGTGTGGCTATCCTGGTAAGGAATCATGATTGCCCAGGCCGTCCAATCCATCCAACAGACATACTGCATAGGTTTCTGTCACTTTATTTAAGTGTCTTGTCATTTTATTTAATTCACGTTTTTGGAGGCAGTACTATTTAAAACAAGTCAGCTAGACCCTAGAACGTAGATGACATCCAGAAACCAGGCACACATTTCCTTTAACGAGCCGAGGTGATGGCTTGAGAGTGAACCGGGCCGCGAGCTGTCAAAGCTATATCGATCTCATAATGAATATATGTAGAGATCTTTTCCAGGATTCTGGCATTAATGTAGACATAAGGAAGGGCTGATTGAGGGGCTGAGGCATTATTGTAGACTCTGTGAACCCTTGGGGACCTTATATAATGGGGATTATGGAGACATTCCATTCAATTTAGAATCCCTATCGAGACTATGCCCCGGGGAATTTTGAGATGAATTCTCACTATGGGAACTGACTCACCTGTCCTGTTCACTGTCTTCCAAAAAATCCAACAATGTTTCTTTAGTCAAACTTTTTTTTTATAATTTTAATGACAGCAGCATGCATCACCAACCTTGCATTATGGAACTTTTGATCCATTAGCACACTTTTCATAATTATCTCTTGTACATTACATAGACTATGAATGGAGGAAATTAAAGTGGATCTTCACCCTCAACTTAGTGTTGCCTCCACTCCACTCCTCCTCCCTTCTTCTGCTCACTCAGCAAACATTTTTTTCTTGTTTTTTTTAACTTTTTTTAAAAAAAATTCAGCCCCCCCATGCATGTCATTTGTCTAGGTGAAATATGTGCATTATATCTGCTGTGCCTCCGGGGATATGCATGTCACATATCCCAGGAGGCATAGCTCTTCATTGAAAAAGGAAGAGGGTGGACCTAGCGGTGCATCATGGTGAGGCTTGATGGCCCAACCCGGAAAAGCTTCATGATGATGTCACAGAAGATGATGGTGGCGCGGGGCCGCCCAGGGCAGCATACTGACCAGATTCTGCAGGTCACTGCCGGATCCGCTGGTGGGCAGGTAAATATATTAAATAGATATAACCTGCAACTTGGATTTTATTGGTCAAAAAAAAGAATGTGGGATGCGGAGGGTGGAAATCAGATTTCAGAGTTTTCATTTACCTGAATCTACACAATTTTGCCTGTTTTTGTGAAATGCATTTAAATAATACAGTTTAAGGAAAGGCACAATTATTGCCTCATGCACATGGGCGGCTGTAGTTATATGACGTAAAATTTGAGCATATTTCTCCCCCTGGGACCCACAGGTGCTGCATACAGCTACAAGTAGTAATCAATTGCAAGAAGCGGCTGTATGCGGGTTATACGCTGATACTTGCATGCACATGCATTTCTATATGGAAGAAAAATATATTTGAAATATATTTTAAAAATATTTTTCTCAAATACATTGCCATATATATATATATATATATATGGGCAGCACAGTGGCTAAAGGGTTAGCACTCCCGCCTGGCAGTACTAGGGTTGTTGGTTTCAATCCTAGCCACGGCACCACCTGCCTGAAGTTTGCATGTTCTCCCTGTGCCTGTGTGGGTTTCCTCCGGGTACTTCGGTTTCCTTCCACACTCCAAAGACATGCTGGTAGGTGAATTGGCTCCTGTCTAAATTGTCCCTAGTATGTGTATGTATGGACGTGAGATAGGGACCTTAGATTGTACGCCCCTTGAGGGTTAGGGACTGATGTGAATGTACAATATATATGTAAAAGCGCTGCGCAAATTGACAGCGTAATATAAATACCTGAAATAAATAAATATATATATACCCAGCAAAGCATGGTTCAATTTGCACCTGCAGGGGAAAAAATTCCTACCTGATCCCTCGAGAAGCAATTGGATATTTCCTGGATCAACTTTCCCTATAAATGTTATATCCAGTTATATTCTGTGTATCCAAGAAACAATCCAGGACTTTCCTACAGCAATCCACTGAGCTGGCCACAACCAACTCTTGAGGGAGTCTATTCCACATTCTCACAGCTCTTAGTGTGAAGAAAACTTTCCATATTTGGGGATTAAATTTACAAAGTAGCTAGTGTAGGGAAAAGTTCTGGAGGAGTAGGCTAACCATAGGGCCTATGTATACACTCCTGATTATCAGTGCCTTGATTATCAGTGCAGCCAAAACAGTGCTGCCTATCATTGCCAATCAGTGCTGCCAATCAGTGCCCATCAGTGCTGCCAATCTGTGCCCATCAGTGCTGCCAATCTGTGCCCATCAGTGCCACCAATCAGTGCCGCCTACCAGTGTCCTTCAATACTGCCTATTAGTGCCCATCAGTGTCACCTATCTGTGCACATCATTGCCGCCTATCCATGCCCATCAGTGCCGCATATTAGTGCAGCCTCATCAGTGCCTCCTCATCAATGCCCACCAGTGAAGCCTCATCAGTGGCACCTATCAGTGCCTATCAGTGCTACCTACCAGTGCCCACCAGTGAAGCCTCATCAGTGGGACCTATCAGTGCCCATCAGTGCTACCTACCAGTGCCCATCAGTGCAGCCTCATCAGCGCACATCAACGAAGGAGAAAAATTACGTATTTGAAAAATGTTATAATATACGAAAAACAATTGTTTTCTGAATTTTCTATCAAAAAATAAAAAAAACCACAGTGGTGATCAGGGGCGGACTGACAACTCATGGGGCCCCCGGGCAATAGATAGGGGATCATGGGGCCCCTGTGTCCTTGCCCAAACTCAAAAAAGCCTATGAAAAAGGTACCAGGGGCATCTCATGGGGCCCCCTACTGACCCCAGGCCCTTGGGCAGTACCTGAGTTTCCAAATGGTCTGTCCTCCCCTGGTGGTGATTAAATTCCACCAAAAGAAAGCTCTATTTGTGTGAAAAAAATGATAACAATTTCATTTTGGTACAGTGTTGCATGACCGTACAATTGCCATTCAAAGTGTGACAGAGCTGAAAGCTGAAAATTGTCCTGGGCAGGAATGGGGTAAAAGTGCCCGGTAGGCAAGTGGTTAATTTAAAGGCCAACTTTTTAATATTTTGTTGAGATTGTCTATGGCTTCCTGTCCCAGTGATGGTTTTTTATGGTCCATGGAACATGAAGTAAAGGAAAATCCCTCCCACATCCTTCAAACAAATAAGTGCTTCATTTCCTGCATTTGCCTAAAGAATATTGGTAAGGTACATTTTCAACGTCCCAACCGCCATCACAACATGTCACTCACTTTCCATGGCCCGTTTAGGCAGATGCCTGTTTTTGGATTTTGGCAAAGGGTGAACTGGAGGTCCAAGGTGAAGCCACCAGAAAGACAAGGACATCACACAAGGAGAGAGCTGAGCTGGAATAGCAGGTCTACATGGTACAAGTGCTAACCGCTGAACTGCAGAACAATCTCATTTCATCCAGCCTTTGTCCGGGCTGTACAGAGCTTGTGAATTTCCTCTTCTCCACTCCTTTTCATAATAAATTAATGAACAACTTGCTGCTGCTACTATTTTCTGCTACTTTCTCCTGGCACAAGACACATGCGAATGAAAGGGAAGAAAAGGCGACTTGTGTCCCACTTACTTATAGCCTGTACGGTGCCTACAAATTTCACTGTCACTGACAATGGCCTTCAATTCTCTGCAGATCCTCTGCCGCCAGTACACCGCGTTCAATAAAAATGTTACTCCTCTGCCCAGGCTGTTTGATTTCTCTTGCAATGTTGGTTTGCCTGAACATAGAATGTATGTTTTAGCAGCATGCTGCTCATCTAACTTGGATGGATTGCTGCTTTTTTTGTTTTTCCCATCCCCTTCCCTCTCTACTGCATTGGGTCCCATGTGATATATTCATTCACCTGGCTAATACATTGGCATGGCTTCTAGAGGGTTAATGCACATACAATGGTAGTCATTTTAAAGCAGACCTAACATCAAAAATATTTTTGTAAAGTAGAATTCCAGGGACCACCTAACTAGTCTTAAAAATGCTCCTTCCTAACACCTACTCTGACTAACCTCTGTGAGAAAGATCTACACAGGAGCAGACTGACAACACATGGGGCCCCCGGGCAATAGGGGATCATGGGGCCCCTGTGTCCTTGCCCAAACGCAAAAAAGCCTAAGAAAAAGGTACCAGAAGCGTCTCATGGGGACCCCTACAAACCCCGGGCCCTCGGGCAGTGCCCGAGTTTCCAAATGGTCAGTTCGCCCCTGGATCTACAGTATATACTTACCTATATTCAGGACGCTTTGGCCTAGTCACGTGGTCTTAGCTCCCCACTTTCAGCCAGCGGGAACTGCAGAGGAGAGAAGGGAGCACCAACAATGGATCCAATGAGTGACATCACATCCAAGGGATTACCAGCCCTTGTTGAGTGCCTTCTGTTCTCCCCTGCAGCTTCCGCTGGCTGACAATGAAGAGATTACGTGACTGGACCAGAGCAGGCTGAAAATACTTAAGTATACAAATCTTTCTTATACAGAATATATGTTATGATGGGGATGGGGGCATTTTTAAGACTAGTTAGGTGGTGCCTGGAATTCTACTTTAGGTCCCTGAATGTTAACGCATATGTGTGGCAGCAGAGAGGGTGGGCTTTATGGTGAGACATAGATGCGTCCATAGGTAGCCAGGGTTTCTGTGTTGAGAGCATGCTCCCTGTGCTCCTAGCACAGTGACTAGGCCTTTGTAGATAGCTCATGGTCCCTAGTAATTATCGGCAACTGGTAGGACTGGCTCCTGGTCATGTGCTCTTTGTGACAGCCAATCGCATGGTTATGTGATTTTTCAGTCTTTAGCATCCGTAGGCAGCCAAGGTTTCTGTGCTGAGAGCATGCTCCCTGTGCTTCCAACACAGTGACTATGCCATCGTAGACAGCTCATGGTCTCCAGTAATTATCGGCAACTGGTAGGACTAGCTCCTGGTCATGTGCTCTTTGTGACAGCCAATCACATGGTTATGTGATTGGGCAGTCTTTAGTGTCCATATGCAGCCAAGGTTTCTGTGTAGAAAGCATGCTCCCTGTCCTCCCAGAACAGTGACTTAGCCATCGTAGACAGATCATGGTATCCAGTAATTATCGGCAACTGGTAGGACTAGCTCCTGGTTATGTGCTCTTTGTGACAGCCAATCACATGGTTATGTGATTGGGCAGTCCTTAGCATCCGCAGGCAGCCAAGGTTTCCGTGCTGAGAGCATACTCCCTGTGCTTCCAGCACAGTGACTAAGCTGTCGTAGATAGCTCATGGTCTCCAGTGGCAACTGGTAGGACTAGCTCCTGGTCACGTGCTCTTTGTGACAGCCAATCATATGGTTATGTGATTGGGCAGTCCTTAGCGTCCATAGGCAGCCAAGGTTTCTGTGCTGAGAGCATGATTCCTGTGCTGCCAGCACAGTGACTAAGCCGTCGTAGATGGCTCATGGTCTTGAGTAACGATCAGCAACTGGTAAGACTGGCTCCTGGTCATGTGCCCTTTGTGACAGCCAATCACATGGCTAGGTGATCAGGCAGTCCTCCCCTTCCCCTGAGTATAAAGACCATGTTAAAGGGATGCCTGGGCTGAGTGGAAAGGTGGTTAAGCAATGTGTATATATAACATTTCCAGGTATTTACTACCCTTCTCCCGAAAATAATGATGGTGCCATCTTCCTTCAGGCATCACCCAAGGTCACCATCTCTACAGACTGAGATCCCAGTTCAGAGGGGGCACAATCCCACAAACATATAAATTGTGGAAGACAAAGAGGACACAATTCCCATCACTGGGGACTTTGTCGATGAGAGCTTGTTCCTGTTCTCTCTGTATACAACAAACAAAGAGGAAAAAAATGTCCACTTGCCCAAACAATTCCAAATGTGGACAAAATTATTCCATGAAGTGTACATTAGATCTCCCCACTTAGAGCCCACCATCTTCGACGTGTTTCACCTAAACAGGCCTAATCATAGAGATTAAGCCGGTTTGAGTGAAACACATCGGAGAGGGTGGCTCATCAGCAGTCCGAGATCCGTGTATTAAATGTGTCATATTTTATTACCTGCTGCCCCCTCTCACCTTGTGACTTGTGGCTACGAAGTCTCAATGTTGCAGCCTGATCACTGGGGGAAAGGAGACTGAGCAAATGCTTCTTACTGCCTGCAGCAGACTAATGACATTCTTTCATGCTAGGTAAAGTCAATGGACTGGAGGTCAAGGATGACTTTTTAATAATAAAAGCTATGACACTTTTCTGAAAATGATTAGTTGCTGTATTTTATGACATGTCAAGAATTTATTTGTGCAGGTTTGTGAAGTTAATGAAAGGTCACATTTTTGGCTTTTCTGGGTTTTGTGAATCTACCATTGCTCCAGCTTGTTATAATTATCAGGCCTGGATCTATCTGGTCTTAGAGAGCAGACACTATGTAATTATAGAGAATTTACTGAGGTCTGAGAGATTGACATAAAGTGATAATCTCTCTCAAGTAATGACTATTGACATGTAGTAACAGTGTCCTTACAGGAAAACATAATAGGTACTGCAGCCTGGGCAGAAAAAAATAATGAATATTAAAGTAGAGTGAATTAATAACAAATGACTATCCTGAAGTCAAATTCTGGTAATGGTGCACATATCCTTGTGCCAGGATGAGCCTATTCTTTTGTCTTACTAACAACACTTGGAGATATTCTGGTGGCAAACTCCATTCACTCCATTCCATTACACTCCATTCCAAATGAACAGCAGTTACTTTCTAAAAACTTGCTGCCTCTCCCACAATTTCCATCTTCCATAAAGCATTCCAAACTTCTCAACCACAACCATTCCAGACCTAGCCCACCAAAGAGGGAGGGTTTTGTAAAGAACATCCAAAAAACCACCTTGGCCTACATTAAAACCATGGCCTGCATTGATGGAATATGACACTTCACATAATGTCTTGTTCACTTTTACATGTACACTAATGGCAAATAAAAGCTGCATGCTATATGTAGGACTTTCTAGAGAGTACTAAAGAAATTAAAATGAATACAAGAACTAGGAAAAAAAAAACAACAAATTGGTCTGGTTGCCTAACCAAACTCAGACTTTGGCTCGAGAAACGTGCATCAACATTTTTTCAACCCATTTGGTCTGCACTTTAACCTTCTGGATTATGTGGGTAACAAATACTTAGACAAAAAGAGTTTGCATAGTTAGATCTATGGTCTTCTTTGTACTATACAGACAGAAAGCACCAGAACTAATGGGAGCTGAAACATCAAGACTTTTAAAATGCAGTGTTTGAGAAAATGGAGATCTTTGGAACAAATTAACCAGTACTCAACTTGAGTTACTGTTGGAAGAACTAGCATGTTATTAAAGGTCAGATATTTCTGCTCTGGTGTTAGAACCAGGATCTGAACCCAAAACCTCTGCTGCATCCAACAGCATCTCTTCTTGCTGGGTCACCTGAGATACTGGACAGCTCCATGTTTCATCCTTTGGACTGTCTTGCCCTGTCTCTTGTTTTTCGGCTGAACCTTGAACTCTTTGCTCCTCCCATGAACTTCCTGATTTAAACCATGTCTTTGCACTTCCTGTTTGCCAGATGAATGTGTTCTCACCCACCAATATCCTTCATCTTTGCGTACCTGCAGCTGTCCTTATCTTCACCACCACTCGTTATCAACCTTTGGATTGTTCCTCGACTACTCTTCCACTTGATCCCAACCTGCAACTACAACCTTCAATGACATTTGACTTGTTTACTGACTACACTTCTGCTTAATCCCTGTCTGCTATATTGACTACTGGACTCCAGCTTGCCCAACTCCTGGTGGGGCAATCCTGAGGATCGAGACCTGGTGCTAACATACAACAAAACCTATTTACACTACCAAGAGCTCTCATAAATACAGGTTAGTGCTTAGACCCTGCACCTCATCGGTGGGAGTCTCTACTGCTATAACTATAGGACTCTGAGACTGACCCCTGACTGTGACACCCAGGTTGAAGTTGAACTTGATGGGCATATCTCTTTTTTTATCTATGAACAAAGTAAATTTGTGTAGAAACCAAAATGAGAAGAACATAACGGAGCATAAGATAAAAATGAACATACAGGAGTGAAAAAGAAAAAAATATGACCTTTCGAGATCCCCAACAGGCAGTTGCTGAAAATACCAGCCTGGTAATTCAAAGTCCATGAGGTCATGAAGACCCACATCTACCCAAATGACTAAACATCAAACCCGATGTCTTAGTCATGGCCTTTTTCTAAAATTGTCCTGATGGTCCAAACATCCCTATCATAGCTTTTTATAAGAGACCCAGCAAGTTGTGTTTGTGTGTCTATGTCCACTTGCTTTCAGTGACCTACTTTCTTCAAAAACACTGCTTAATATCGCTCCAGAGCGATTTGGCTGGTGGTTGCTGCAACTTTTCCAGTACGTGCAAATCTCTAGTTTGTCTTCTGCCAGGCAGGTATAGCATCTGTTCCCCATTAACACTTTGACTCGCCCCTTGGAATGGTTTTCTCCACATTTTGTAGAGTAAGGCAGATGGGTCAAGTTTTCATAGCCTAGTGGATTACACGGCTTTGCCTAATGTACCCAATTAGGACTAATTATGAAATGTTGCTGCAGCAAGCATGTTGTATAATTCTTCCAAATGGCTGAAACCATTTCAAAGTTGGGATGATTATCCCAAGTCATCAAGAACAGACAACACAGACATTAAGGCTTATGTAATAAGATGCTGAGCAAAATACAAAGCATACAGACCCACAGAAACTAGTAGGCCTAGGCAACCATCTTTCATTAATCTGCATGGACAAATGGTGAATTCTGATTGGTTGCTATAAGTTAGTGCCCTGTGGATGTCGTTCCTTCCTTGCAGCACTTGAGAAAAAAAGCCTTCCAAAATCATATCCACTGCAAAGACATTAGCTAATTTAATTCAGATTCAAACCTGTTTCCATTTGATAGTGGGATAGGCCAGGGTATTTACTGAAAGGGAATGCTAAGTGGGTGGGTTGGACTAATATAATCACATGACCTGCCCCCATGGTGCCCCTCAATGTAAATCTAAGGACAGTGCTGGGAATTTTACCACACGCTCTGTAGAATTATCTATCAAGAAGTGCTGGTATTATTAATTATACTGTCTATTACACAGTATATACATTATATGTGCAGAGGGACAGAAAACCTGGGATTTCCTGTCTATTAAAAACAGGATTCCATTGCCATGGTTGTGAAGAACAGAAATATGTGTATTTTTGGACATTTTAGAAAAAGTAGTTGCATATTGAAACAAAACTTTACATATTTTTAGCAAAACATTACAAAAACTTGTTGTTCAAACAGGATGAATGGTTTGCACTTTAAATTCTATATTATATTATATTATTATTATCATAATTTATTATTATATTAGGTCATATTATATTTTATTATTTTATATTATATGAGCAGTCTTCAAAAGGTTTCCACACTTTTATACATACTGTATACGGTATAAAAACTGTGCAGAAACCTTTTGGAGAACTATTATATTATTTTATTGTATTATATATTTTAACTGGGCAGATGTTTTACTTGAAATATTCCCAACCTATATTTTAGCTGCATCCAGTTTGGACAGCGGCAGACAAGGGTGGGTGAAGTCTAGCCAACGTTGGTCGCTCATTGCTCACAGCAGTATAACTAGCCTACCTATATTGTATTTTTGCCAAGTCTATCAGAGTGACACATGTGCTGTATTAGTCAAAGCCAACCAAAGGACCTCTTTAAAGAATTATCTTTCATTCCAGTACAGCCCGGCAATGAATCTGTTTTTTCATTTTAATTACAAAAATAAAGAGGAGAAACTCTTCTTTTTTTCACCGATAAATCAATTTGTGTCAAGGTAGAACATCCCTTTAAATGCCCTTCTCTGTTCATCTGAATAGTTTTAGGGATTCCAGAAACACTTAGAAACTTTGCAGGAAGAATGGGCTTTTATTTTCGGTCAGAATCTATAAAAGTAACCACGGCCTCTCTTCCTTCAATACCACAGCCTGTTACCTTCCTATTTATAGATTTACAGGAATTTAGGTGAGGATAAAGTTAGGGACTCTCCCTTCTAAGGGATCCTGACACCGAGGCTTCATGCCAGACCACAGTCTGGCTGGAAGTGGTAATGCTGTGCTGAATGTCTCATCGATATATATATATATATAAAATAATAATTATATAATAAATTAAATATAATGTGATGATATATGTAAAAATGTGTGTATATATATATATATATATATTTACAGATATAAGCACACACTTCAGGATATATAGTAGTAATAAAAGTGACTGATGTTTTTTCTCTTCTAAATATATCACTGCAAATTCTAATCTTTCCCCAAAACAGTTTCACATTGATGGATAACCACATGCACTGCAACTAACCAACCATCTTCAACCAGTCTCATGTTGATGGACAACCACATGCACTGCCACTAACCAGCCCTCCTCAACCAGTCTCATGTTGATGGACAACTACATGCACTGCCACTAACCAACCCTTCCAAACCAGGCTCACATTGATGGACAACCACATGCACTGCCACTAACCAACCCTTCACAACCATTCTCATGTTGATGGACAACCACATAAATTGCCACTAACCAACCCTTCCAAACCAGTCTAATACCGATGGACATCCACATGCACTGCCATTAACCAACCCTCTCAAACCAGTCTCACGCTGATGGACAACCACATGCACTCCACACTAACCAACCATCCCAAACCAGTCTCATGTTGATTGTCAACCACATGAACTGCCACTAACCAACCCTCCTCAACCAGTCTGACACCAATGGACAACCACATGCACTGCCACTAACCGACCCTTTCCAACCAGTCTCATGTTGATGGACAACCACATGCACTGCCACTAACCAACCCTTTCCAACCAGTCTCATGTTGATGGACAACCACATGAACTGCCACTAACCAACCCTCCTCAACCAGTCTCCTGTCTATGGACAACCACATAAATTGCCACTAACCAGCCCTCCCAAACCAGTCTAATACCGATGGACATCCACATGCACTGACAATAACCAACCCTCTCCAACCAGTCTCACGCTGATGGACAACCACATGCACTCCACATTAACCAACCATCCCCAACCAGTCTCATGTTGATTGCCAACCACATGAACTGCCACTAACCAACCCTCGTAAACCAGCCTAACACCGATGAACAACCACATGCACTGCCACTAACCAACCCTTTCCAACCAGTCTCATGTTGATGGACAACTACATGAACTGCCACTAACCAACCCTCCCCAACCAGGCTCACTTTGATGGAACTACTCTTCCGTGTACAGTCTTTGAGATTATCTTCTCACTTGATAGACACAAATTTGCTACTGACAATTAATAAAGAAGAAAACAAGGGCAGGGAGGGGGGTGTTCCTATGGAGGTACCATGCAAGCAGTTCACAAAAAAAAAATTCTCCACCTGTTTTCAGACACAACATCGCCTGCAGCAAGAGAAGACGGCAGCCAGGTGTATTAACCCTGGAAAACTTTGCCGGCGCACTTTGTTTTCTTCCCAAAACAAAGAGAATGTGAAGAATATGTCAGAATTTAACTCAACCTGCCATCAGTCTGCGAGAAATAAATGAATAGAAATTCATGAGGCTTGTTTTGAGCAAATGATTGAAAATCAAGATACATAGCCCAGAGAAATGGAGAAGGTGCTTTGAAATACACACAGCAGACAATCCACTCTGTGAGTATGAATTTCGCAGAAGTATAATTATGATTATTCTCAATGTATGTAGCACCAACTTTTTCCATAGTGCTCTACGAAAAAAAAAGGAGAACATTCATTGCTTACATTAAATCACATTATAATCAGAGATACGTGAACTGATTGATGGGGTGTCCTAAACAAGTCATCCAATCCATAAAGAGCTGCATGATTCATGAGTAGGAATGAGTGGAGTAGTTTTGGCCAAATTAATTTCACCACAATATAGCCAATTTGTTTGCTCATTTTTTTCAACAGAACAAAAACTCTTAGGGCTCGTTCACTTGGGCTTTTGATAGGTGGTGAGATGTTGTATCACCTCCTCACTGCATGCTTTAACCCCATGGTTGTGGTATGTTTGCAGGGTGGCCCCATTCCCTTGAATATGGCCACCAAAAGCGGCAGGGGGTATAAATTATTTCAGCTAATTTCTTTCAACAGAACAAAAACTCTTAGGGCTCCTTCACTTGGGCTTTTGACAGGTGGTGAGAAGATGTTGTATCACCCAGGGGCGGACTGACCATTTGGAAACTCGGGCAGTGCCCGAGGGCCCAGGGTCAGTAGGGGGCCCCATGAGATGCCCCTGGTACATTTTTCATAGGTTTTTTTTAGTTTGGGCAAGGACACAGGGGCCCCATGATCCCCTATTGCCTGGGGGCCCCATGAGTTGTCAGTCCGCCCCTGGTATCACCTCCTCATTGCATGCTTTAACACCACGGTTGTGGTATGTTTGCAGGATGGCCCCATTCCCTTGGATATGGCCACCAAAAGTGGCAGGGGGTATAATTTATTTCAGCTATTTATATAGCATTGTCAATTTATGCAGTGCTTTACATATATATTGTACAAACATATCAGTCCCTAACTCTCAAGGGGCGTCCAATCTAAGGTACCTAACTCACATTCATACATATACTAGAGCCAATTTAGACAGGATCCATTTAACCTATGGGCATGTCTTAGGAAACCCATACAATCACAGGGAGAACATGCAAACTCCAGGCAGGTGGTGCCATGGCTGCGATTCAAACCAATGACCCTAGTTCTGCCAGGTGGAAGTGCTAACCATTTAGCTACTGTGGCAATGAAGCAAAGTATCAGGCAGGTGTACACCCCTCAGATGCTGCCTCTGCAGCTAAACAGGGAGTGGTTGGAGGGATAAAAATGTGGATTAACCGCCGAGTTTTACTAAACCCCCTCCCACCCAACCACTAATGTGAATGAGCCCTTAGGGTCAATCTATCAATTTCATTTATGTGTTGTGAGAATGCACACATTAAAGCTTGGTTCAAACTGCTGTGACCCCAAAGTCTGCCTGTGACTTCTTTGCAACTTGCTTGCAACCTTTGTTTATTAACATTGCAGTCTATGGCACACAAGTCTCACCAAAGAAAAGTAGTGCAGGGACCTCTTTTTGTCTGCGAGACTTGAGTTGCATTGATTAGGATGGCACCAGGGGCGGACTGACCATTCGGGCACCCGGGCACTGCCCGAGGGCCCGGGGTCAGTAGGGCGCCCCATGAGATGCTCCTGGTACCTTTCATAGGCTTTTTTGGGCGTGGTTTGAGTGTGGGCAAGAACACAGGGGCCCCATGATTTCCTATTGCCCGGGGGCCCCATGAGTTGTCAGTCCGCCGCTGGATAGCACCCATTGAAATTAATGTGTTTTGACTTGTCGTGCAATTTTATGTGTCGCAAGTCGCAAGATAAGTCGCAGCAGTGTGAGCCAAGCTAACACATGCATTGACGTCTTTCAGTGCCACTGATTCTGCATAGTTCCCCAATGCAACGCAATGCTCATGCACTGAATGTTGCATTGCAGTGTGCAGGGGCGGACTGACAACTCATGGGGCCCCCGGGCAATAGGGGATCATGGGGCCCCTGTGTCCTTGCCCAAACTCAAAAAAGCCTATGAAAAAGGTACCAGGGGCATCTCATGGTGCCCCCTACTGACCCCGAGCCCAAATGGTCTGTCCGCCCCTGAATTATACATGACGCATAAGAGGACCACTCATGGTATTGTTAAACCATTTGGACACTCCGATATAAGTCCAATAATACATTAAATGTCCTTTAAAACATCCCTTCCCAAAGTAAGGAGTGACTTCACACTGCACTTTCCTCTATGGTATCAGAAAACGTTATTCCAACAAGGTGCTTTAAGCTGACGAATATGGCCTGGTATGGTTCAGGAGGGTGGGGGCCACTTTCTTGTCCCCCTCCTTTCCTGACCTGCCGGAAGCTATATAAGGGTGTGGTATGGATTTTGGGTGGGTCCCCCAAGCCATTTAACAAAAAAATTTGGCATGGGGGTTCCCGTCAAAATCCATACCAGACCTGAAGGGCTTGGTATGAAAAAATGTTGAATTGCTGGGCAATGCCGGCAGTTCTTTTTACATTCAGCTGTCAGTGGGGAAGCCCACTGACAGCTGAAACATTAACCTCCTCGGTGGTATGATTCTTTCCGATTTTTTGTGCTGAAAGCGGTACCATTTTTTTGCATGGAAATATGTAGTTTTTTATTGTAGGGTGTAATTTTTAGGAATAACTCACTGAAATCTGTCCGAACAAGAATCTAGTAAACATCCCGGGTATGATAAAACTTGAAACACGAAATCAAAAATTATAATTTAATAAATAATCATAAAAATAATAATATAATAATAATAATACATTTAATTCAATAATATAATCAAACCAAAAACACTGAAATTTGAAATACAGAGGCAAATTCGCACATCGCTGAGCAAAGTCGCAGAATCGTTTTCAGTGTCTGATGAGGAATTTCCCCCACCAATCATTATCACTCAATTCTGCAAGTGGTTCTGATTTACTATCGCTGTTCTCTAGCCGGTCTAAAACCGCTTTTGACCTAAAGGGACGCTTTTTGGACGCCATGGACTTTTCTAAGTTTCCAGGCAGAAAGAACATTCAAAATGCAGGCAGGGCGCCGGACAAAGCACTCGGGACACAATGTATGTGAAATGCAGTGAAACAGCAATGTTTTACTATGTAATAATCATTTTAAAAAAAATGACATTTTTTAAAAATTTCAAATTTGCCGCCGGTGGCGGCGCCCGTACGTCCCGACGTCACAGGGACTGGAACACAGAAGCTGGATACCGGCATCGGCCGGAGTAGATGGCCGGGGACGCTGCAGGGGACACATCGCAGGCAGAAAGAACATTCAAAATGCAGGCAGGGCGCATGACAAAGCAGTAGGGACAAAATGTATGTGAAATGCATTGAAACAGCAATGACAGCAAAAATGACATTTTTAAAAAATTTCAAATTTCCCGCCGGTTCCGGCGCCCGTACATCCGGACGTCACAGGGACCGTAACACGGAAGCCGGATGCCGGCATCGGCCGGAGGAGATGGCCGGGGACCCTGCAGGGGACACATCGTGGGAGTGAAGGACAAGGTAAGTGCTGCAGGGACTCACTGAGCAACGCCGCATGGTAAGCCCGAGTGTAGCTCGAGGTTACCGCTCTTGGTACTGAAATTTTACCCCGAGCTACACTCGGGAATACCGCCAGGGAGGTTAAAGAATACCGCATGACTTCATAATATAACTCATGCCGTAATTTAGTAGTTGTGCGGCATCTTCCCACATACTGAGACGCAGTAAGATACCGCTTAGTGAATTGTCGCCGACTGCGAATCAAACACGGGGCTGTTCGGCTCAAGTGTGCAATCAAAAGAGAGCAGTTTTTCTGATTGGAGAGTTCTAGATGTGGGCATGTCATACCTCTGCAGACAAATCAATGCTTCCACACAGAAAGCAAGAGCATGCTGGCACGGGGCAGGCTTTAATACTCAGCTGTGGCTGTTTTTTTTAAAGAAAATAAACTGGTTTTGCACACCTATTTAGCTGTTTAACTGAAAATTCAGTTGGGCTTTCAGGCTTTTGGTGATACTAATTGGTGGCACAGGACATGGACTGCCGGCTCCCCATTCCCTCCTTCCCGTCACATGTGTTAAATAAGTTCTTGCCTGTTTCTGGGAAGCTCCAGCAAGCAAGCAGTGACATATCGGGATGGATTTGTTGACACAGAGGCAGCTAGTCCTTGTGACATGACCTAGATACTAATGAAGGCGTGCTCTGGGGACGGCTGCCTTATTGAAAGGTATGAGTTTTATTGCACATGTCAATTGTAGTATATCGAAGTGCTCGCTGCCGAAAATCTTTTTTTAGCCTGTGCCTTGACACCTCGTATACGTATAAATATACACCTTTTTTTCCTGCTTCTGCGGTGAGCGGGGATTCGGCTTGGGTGACACTCCGGATGCCAATTAGCAAAAAGAATGGGATGCTAAAGCACAACTCTGTAAGAGAAAAATGTGCAATAAATGTTAGGTGTCAAGGTGATTGCACTTGGATGGCCTTACTGTAGTAGTACTTGCACCAAGAGTTTAAAATTCCTCCATTGCTCTGCTGCGTGTTGGGTGACATCAGGACTCACACGGCATTAATGTGGAACTCTAGGCAAACAGCTAAATACAGATATGGCGATTGTTATACCTGCCAAAGGGTTTGTATTTCTGTCTATCCATTCCTGTCATCTACATAGCCCGGCCAGGTTGGTGGCCTGCCTTGTAGCCATTTGGCAATAGAGGCTCATCACCCACCTGCTCCCAGCCTGTGATTGGACAGTGATGGACATTCCCTATGCTCACTCTGCTCTCTCCTCCTGACAGCATTCCCCTTGCCACCTTCCAGTGCTGCCCTTTCCCCTTCCATTATAAATGCTGCTGTACGGGAGGTTAGAAGAGGCTGATGTCAGGACAGGTTAACGTACTTGCTTTGCTAACTTTAAGAATAACATTTAATTATTTTGATAATTAACACATAACTACAATGTAAATAAAAGTGATAAATCTGAAAATTGTCCACTGTAAGTCCAGTTGATATAAACGTGCCAGGTGACAAATGGAAATCCACAATGGTGATCCGTGAGGAAGTAGCAGAAATGCGCACTCACCAGAAGACGGATATATATAAGCAGTATATATCAAAAGCCCATGGATCCTCGGTCAAGAAGAAACAGGTCTGGTCACTGTGGATTGGCCTTTCCTTTCCTCAAGGGTGCAGAGCAAAATTCTTCCTCCTCTTAGGTGGATGCTTGGATTCTAAGGACTCTGCAGAGGTACTCCTGCTGCCCTGGAGCCGCCTCCTCCTCCTGCCGCAAGCACCGGACGGAACCGTTTGAATTTCACCGGAACATGAGGTGCGCGCATCGGGGGCGCGCAGACGCTGCACTCATGTTCCAGGGAAATTCAAACGGTTCCGCCCGGTGCTTGCGGCGGGAGGAGGAGGCGGCTCCAGGGCAGCAGGAGTACCTCTTTGCAGAGTCCTTATTAGGAATCCAAGCATCCACCTAAGAGGAGGAAGAATTTTGCTCTGCACCCTTGAGGAAAGGAAAGGCCACTCCACGGTGACCAGACCTGTTTCTTCTTGACCGAGGATCCATGAGCTTTTGATATATACTGCTTATATATATCCGTCTTCTGGTGAGTGCGCATTTCTGCTACTTCCTCACGGATCACCATTGTGGATTTCTATTTGTCACCTGGCACGTTTATATCAACTGGACTTACAGTGGACAATTTTCAGATTTATCACTTAGCGCTGCACTTTTATTTATATTATTCTGTATAAGCATTTATTGGTTACTTAGAGTGCCTAGCTGCTTTCTAGGATCAGCACTCACTTTTTTCATTTTCTACATAACTACAATGATTCATGTTTTTTAGCTGCCTAGTGTTCAGCCATAACGTCTTCAACCTCCTGCTTGCTTGACAGCCTCTGCTCAGGCCTGAGAACCACATCTTGGAAGCAAGTGTACAATCCAAACGCACACGTTCCTGCGTTAAAAATGGAGGTGTATATAAGTGGGTGGGCGGCACAGTGGCTTAGTAGTTAGCACTTCTGACTTGCAGTAATTGGGTCATGGGTTCGATTCCCGACCATGGTGCCTCCTACATGGAGTTTGCATGTTCTCCCTGCATTTGCGTGGGATTCCTCCGGGTTCTCCAGTTTCCTCCCACACTCCAAAGACATGCTGGTAGGTTAATTGGCTTCTGTATAAATTGTCCTAGTTTCATCCCTGGCCATACAGGATCTCTTGCATGGTAGGGGTTGGGGAAAGACCTGGCAACCTACCCTGTAAAAATAATTGCTAAGAGAATTCATAGAAAAAGTTGCTTACAAGTGACAGTCCATGCAATCGCCAAGGGTTGGATATGACTGAATGGATAGATAGATAGATATAAGTGGGTGCTGCAGCGACAGTCAGCTGGAATCGAACAGAATCAGCAAGGGAAAATGTCACAAGCACACCGAGGATCACCAATATGGGTCCAAAAGTTTTAATGAGCGATCACCCCATACCAAAGAATCTCCATTGTTTCTTTGGTTTCCAATGATTGAAAACCAATGGCTTTGAGACTGAAGCACCATATCATGGGCCTTTAGTCCAGATGTAGAGTTATTTCACTATAAGATGAAGTAGAAGGTTATGCAAATAAGTCAACAGGTTGAGAATGAAGCACCATATCATGGGCCTTTAGTCCAGATGTAGAGTTATTCCACTGCAAGATCAAGTAGAAGATTATACAAATGTGCCAAGAGGTTTCGGGGTCTAGAACTCACCACCTTCATTGAGGCTCAGGGATAGGAAACAATGTAAGATTCCTTTAATACCATATAAAGTGTATCTTCAAGGTCAGTCCATTTACACAGTCTCCTACACTTACAGCCCGATGAAGCGGATTGATTCTAGTCCCTGAAATGCACTGGTTCTTTTGTATAATCTTCTAGTTTTTCTCCCAGGTCTGAGAACCACATCTTGGAAGGGCACATGCTCCCCGTACACCAAAGCATCGGGTATGTCCCAAGAGTTCCAACAAAGCAACAAAGCAGTGGATGCTCTTAGCAAAGGTGAGTATCAGTGGATGTTGGGGCTATTCTTACAAAGGAAACTTGTAGGAATGGATTGGTAGTGGTGGAACCCTAGAATTACTCTTTTGGTTTTTCTCCCCTGTGGTGTTGTAGAGATGTTTGGATGAGGATTCTGGTTTTTGGCTTCTACACACCAAAGGATCTCCATTGTTTCCTTGGTTTCCAAGGATTGAAAACCAATGGATTTGAGACTGAAGCACCATGTTATGGGTCTATAGTCCAGATATAGAGTTATTCCACTATACGATCAAGTAGAAGGTTATGCAAATGAGCCAACATGTTTGAGATTGAAGCACCATATCATAGGCCTTTAGTCCAGATGTAGAGTTATTCAACTGCAAGATCAAGTAGAAGATTATACAAATGTGCCAAGAGGTTTCGGGGTCTAGAACTCACCACCTTCATTGAGGCTCAGGGATAGGAAACAATGTAAGATTCCTTTCACGACAGCAGTGTTTAGTACCCCATGGTGGATTGCTATTTGTAGCAGCTGATACTATTTGGTTAAACTACCATATAAAGTGTATCTTCAAGGTCAGTCCATTTACATTGTCTCCTACACTTACAGCCTGATGAAGCAGATTGATTCTAGTCCCTGAAATGCACTGGTTCTTTTGTATAATCTTCTAGTTTTTATCCCAGGCCTGAGAACCACATCTTGGAAGGGCACATGCTCCCCATACACCAAAGCATCGGGTATGTGCCAAGAGTTCCAACAAAGCAGTGGAAGCTCTTAGCAAAGGTGAGTATCAGTGGATGTTGTGGCTATTCTTACAAAGGAAACTTGTAGGAATGGATTGGTAGTGGTGGAACCCTAGAATTACTCTTTTGGTTTTTCTCCCCTGTGGTGTTGTAGAGGTGTTTGGATGAGGATTCTGGTTTTTGGCTTCTACACATCAAAGGATCTCCATTGTTTCCTTGGTTTCTAAGGATTGAAAACCAATGGATTTGAGACTGAAGCACCATGTTATGGGTCTATAGTCCAGATATAGAGTTATTCCACTATAAGATCAAGTAGAAGGTTATACAAATGAGCCAAGAGGTTTCGGGGTCTAGAACTCACCACCTTCATTGAGGCTCAGGGATAGGAAACAATGTAAGATTCCTTTCACGACAGCAGTGTTTAGTACCCCATGGTGGATTGCTATTTGTAGCAGCTGATACTATTTGGTTAAACTACCATATAAAGTGTATCTTCAAGGTCAGTCCATTTACACTGTCTCCTACACTTACAGCCTGATGAAGCGGATGAATTCTAGTCCCTGAAATGCACTGGTTCTTTTGTATAATCTTCTAGTTTTTCCTACATTGGAATAAATATATACCTGGACTATAGACCCATGGTGTGGCACTTCAATCTCAATCCATTTACTTACAAAGGAACCTGTCAGTTTGCCCCAAGACCTTCATCTCTTTACAGCAAAAGCTTTAAATAATGATACTAATAATACAGCTTTGACGTCTCCAGCAGCTCCTTTATATCGGCCTGTGCCCATGAAGAGCTTACACTCTAATGTCCTCGGGAATGTGAGTAGAAGATAAAGTATCACTGGGGTTTTACACAATGCTTCCCATCCATGTCACCCATCCCAACATAGAAACTGTAAGAAAAAAGGAATGCATTAATTCCTATAATATCACACCCACAGATGCAATCAGGGGTGGCCAGCCGGGGACACAGAGAAGAGATACAATATCTCATAAATAAAACCTTGCTGGGACCTGGGAGATTGTGTGCTTTTGTTACATTTTTACAATATCTGTCATTGTGCCGGGCAGTATCATATACAAAAGTTGAAATGCATGAATAAAATATTTGAAGCTTATCTTTACATAATACTTATATATGCAGTAAGATTCCTTTTTTATTTTACTTATTTATTTATTTTCATGTGGGGGGTTATTTATGTAAATCAAATCACTAAAATCTCATTGAAGTGCGAATCTAAAATGTGTTAACCCCTTGACGCCGATCGGCGGCTGGGCCTCATATTTGCGTACCATTTGAAAACACATATGTGCAGAGAGCGCGCACCCTGTGTGCTCCCAGCATATATGTCGGTGTCTCACGGAAAGGTCCTGATCTCCCCTTGCGATCGGGACCTTTTCCGATCATGTGATTGCCGTGATGGTGAATCGCGGCGGTCACATGACCCTATAACCCCGCCCCGCCTCCCGGCATCTGAAACCCCTTAAAGGGCCGGGGGCGCTGGCGCGAAGAGGTTAATAAATATTACCAGGTTATCCTACCATGAAGGTCCTAATGCAGATACTTTCTATTATAGGGTGGCAACCAGGGGCGGACTGACAACTCATGGGTCCCCCGGGCAATAGGGGATCATGGGGCCCCTGTTTCCTTGCCCACACTCAAAGCACACCCAAAAAGCCTATAAAAGGTACCATGGGCATTTCATGGGGCCCCCTACTGACCCCGGGCCCTCAGGCAGTGCCTGAGTGCTTGAATGGTCAGTCCGCCCCTGGTGGCAATGCTCTGCTCTTGTCTCATAACTGTTCGCCAATGTTGTCACCTTGTCCCAATGGAGACTATAAACAACCGCGCTGACACACAGTACTCAGGTATGGTCCACTGTTGTCACCGTCAGGACACCAGCCCTGATAAATCACACCATGGATCCATCAGTAGAGTGCATGTAGATGCAAATTAACTACAAAGAGACTGCATGAGATCTGAAGCCCTGAAATACAAAAAAAAGGATGAAAAATAAAAAAATGACATAAAAATAAATAAATATATATATATATATATATACATATCGGTTCCACAGTGAGTATAACAAGCATGCTTTACTGCATATACAGACTGATTGTACTGTTGGGGGTTTAGTAACACTTTAAGGCCACATTCACGCACACCTACAGTATGTGTTGTGGTCAGGGGCGGACTGACCAAGGGCCCGGGGTCAGTAGGGGGCCCCATGAGATGTCCCTAGTAACTTTCATAGGCTTTTTTAAGTGTGATTTGAGTGTGGGCGAGGACACAGGGTCCCCACGATCCCCTATTGCCCGGGGGCCCCATGAGTTGTCAGTCCGCCCCTGGTTGTGGTAGCAGGTGGAAAAAAGCATGTTTTTCTGCGTGTTACCAAAATAAATATAATAAAGGGCCGCATCTGCTTTTCCATGCGTTAAGGTGTGCCGCCCCCTGTGCGCTACAGGTGTGTTAATGCAAGACTTAGTGTGAATTGACCATTAGTCATCCAATCAGCCAGTTCCAGAATGAACCAATGGCTGCCATACAATTAAAACTGAAAATCAATACTATAGTAAAAAGACAAGCGTCAGAAAACAGCATTCCCGTATACTCAATATATTGATTTCTGCACTCATCCTTTTTTTTTCAAGGCATTCTATCTTACAGCCCACAATCATCTTTACTTTCCACTCGAAGAGCGTCATACAGCACATGACGTCAAAGGCTCTTGTTAATGGGAAACATGCCCCGGCTTGGTCCATTAGTGTGCCTGACAACTGACATCCTCTGGGTCCTGATGCTGTCATTCCCAGGACATAGATCAGCCTTTCTCAACCAGGGTGCCCAGGCACCCTGGGGTGCCTTGAGGTTTCTTCAGGGGTGCCTTGGCAAAATGTCTAAAAATTGCGCAAAACTTGTATACAAGCCAGCGGGTGGAAACAATGGCATCGTCAGTTGATATGGAGGATGTCAGCTGCCTGCACAGCAATGGCGTCACTAGGGGGGGTGCAGGCTGTACTAGGCAACACAACCACAGGGGGTGACACCAAAATGAAAAGAAGAGTTGTCAGTGGCTGTCATCCATCCGAGCGGAGTGTCCCACATCCTCTCCCTGAGTACCGGGGCTCCTCATCCCTCCTGCAGCCCCAGGAACAGCAATGCCATGCGGGGGGTGAGATGTTGGGTCCTGGCGCACAGGGGGGGGTGTCCGATCCCTGGGATTACAGCAACTGCTGCAGGACAATTCACACCCAGCCCGCACAGGCCCTCTGATTGGACAGCTCCTACTCTACATGTCAGTCCATGAATGGTAATGACCCTGCCCAGAGCTCGCCCCTCTGCATCACACATCACTGGCCAGCCCCTGCACAGGACATCCTTCCATCTCCCAACACAGAGCCCGTGATCGGGGAGACACCACATGTTACCACACCGGGTGACACTCACCCTCTGATTGGACGGCTCCTACTCTACATGTCAGTCCATGAATGGTAATGACCCCGCCCAGAGCTCGCCCCTGTGCATCACTCATCACTGGCCAGCCCCTGCACAGGACATCCTTCCGTCTCCCAACACAGAGCCCGGGATCGGGGTGACAGCACATGTTACCACACCGGGTGACACTCGCCCTCTGATTGGACGACTCCTACTCTACATGTCAGTCCATGAATGGCAATGACCCCGCCCAGAGCGCGCCCCTCTGCATCACACATCACTGGCCAGCCCTTGCACAGGACATCCTTCCATCTCCAAACACAGAACCTGGAATCGGGGTGACACCACATGTTACCACACCGGGTGACACTCGCCCTCTGATTGGACGGCTCCTACTCTACATGTCAGTCCATGAATGGTAATGACCCCGCCCAGAGCCCGCCCCTCTGCATCACACATCACTGGCCAGCCCCTGCACAGGACATCCTTCTGTCTCCCAACACAGAGCCCAGGATCGGGGGACACCAGATGTTACCACACCGGGTGACACTCGCCCTCTGATTGGACGGCTCCTACTCTACATGTCAGTCCATGAATGGTAATGACCCTGCCCAGAGCTCGCCCCTCTGCATCACACATCACTGGCCAGCCCTTGCACAGGACATCCTTCCATCTCCAAACACAGAACCTGGAATCGGGGTGACACCACATGTTACCACACCGGGTGACACTCGCCCTCTGATTGGACGGCTCCTACTCTACATGTCAGTCCATGAATGGTAATGACCCCGCCCAGAGCCCGCCCCTCTGCATCACACATCACTGGCCAGCCCCTGCACAGGACATCCTTCTGTCTCCCAACACAGAGCCCAGGATCGGGGGGACACCACGTGTTACCGCACCGGGTGACACCAACCCCTGATGCCTCTGCTGCACAGCGTCCTAGTTTGACCCTCCCTTGCCGCTCTCCATCAGTGCTGAGGTCACATTAGCTCATTGATGGAGAAAAACTGAGGGAGAAGAGAAACATTGGAATACTAGTCAGTACCAGTGTGCAAAAGTGTACAGTATTTGCTCTGGAAGAATAAATCACCGCTAATGTTGGGTGTCCTGCATGTGTGGATGTTACTGCATTATATAAAACTATTAGTATAGTTTTTTCACATTTTAGAATGAGGTGCCTCAAGACTGTCCATAATTCTAAAGGGTGCCTTGACCGGTTGGGAAACACTGACATAGAGTAGATAACTAGAAGGGAGCTGAATGACACCATGCAACCTATTTATAAAAAATAACCATTTGTCCAGTGAATCTGCATGTACAATATATCCGTTCTGTGCAAAAACAAATGTTCTTTCGATTATTTTCTCTTTCGAACGAATGTTCTTTTGCTATATTGAGTAGTAAAATACTTTGTTACTTGATGGAGCTGAGGAGCACAAGACATACATAAGACTGTTTATATACATGTAATGGCTACATATGTCTGCTAATTCCCTCTAGTGTTCTCTAGAATTGTTACATTCTTCTTACAAAGGTGTATGTATTTCCTATGCTTCCTTGCTCCATCTAGTGGCCATAATACAGTATTTAGAAAACAGACTAAGGGTTCATGTACACTGTGGCTGATAAACTCACGTTAAGGATCTGTTCTTTGTTTTTTTCAGCAGCCCCTGAACTCTTCCTAATGTTTTCCTATGTGTCTATGTACACATCTTCGTATACAGTCATTTATAGGCATTTGAGTTTACAGTTGTTTTTTTGAATGCAGAAAACTTGTGTTCAGCAGTCGAATTCATCAGCATTTCAAACGCAAAGCACTTGTAAACGTGTCTAAACGTGGCAAATCGCTTTTATAAGCGTTTGCGTTTGAAAATGTTATTCAACTCTTCCAGTACCCGATGCTGTCCAGAGCCTTTTTTCATCATGAAAAATGCATGCAAAGTGTTTTCAAGGTACTCAGATGGACAAAACACTGAACACAGGATGTTCCTACCAAGCTTGTCACACATTGTAATGACCACACCTAAGACCTCTCCCACCCTTGGAAACAAAAGATATGTTAATGACCATTCACACCTAAGACCTCTCCCACCCTTGGAAACAAAAGATATGTTAATGACCAATTCACACCTCAGACCTCTCCCACCCTTGGAAACAAAAGATATATTAATGACCATTCACACCTCCGACCTCTCCCACCCTTGGAAACAAAAGATATGTTAATGACCATTCACACCTCAGACCTCTCCCACCCTTGGAAACAAAAGATATGTTAATGACCATTCACACCTCAGACCTCTCTCACCTTTGGAAACAAAAGATATGTTAATGACCATTCACACCTCAGGCCTCTCCCACCCTTGGAAACAAAAGATATGTTAATGACCATTCACACCCCAGGCCTCTCCCACCCTTGGAAACAAAAGATATGTTAATGACCATTCACACCTCAGACCTCTCCCACCCTTGGAAACAACAGATATGTTGTTAATGACCATTCACACCTCAGACCTCTCCCACCCTTGGAAACAAAAGATATGTTAATGACCATTCACACCTCAGACCTCTCTCACCTTTGGAAACAAAAGATATGTTAATGACCATTCACACCTCAGGCCTCTCCCACCCTTGGAAACAAAAGATATGTTAATGACCATTCACACCCCAGGCCTCTCCCACCCTTGGAAACAAAAGATATGTTAATGACCATTCACACCTCAGACCTCATCCACCCTTGGAAACAAAAAATATGTTAATGACCATTCACAACTCAGACCTCTCCCACCCTTGGAAACAAAAGATATGTTAATGACCATTCACACCTCAGGCCTCTCCCACCCTTGGAAACAAAATATATGTTAATGTCCATTCACACCTCAGACCTCTCCCACCCTTGGAAACAAAAGATATGTTAATGACCAATTCAGATTTAAATCCAATCTGTACTCTAATTGTAGAACTCTTTGCTGGTCTAAATTCACGCTAATCTTGAGCTACTAACTATATATATGTTGCTCATCCATGCTCTCCTCCCCAAAAGAATAATGAATAATAAGTGGTCAACACATTCCCCCAAAATTTACCAAAGCCCAACATGTTTCGTCCTAAATCAGGGCTTCGTCAGGGGAGATAGTGTGAGATATACAGAATAATAAATGTGAACGTCAAAAATGACAAATGGTTAATGACAGAGCTTCAGGCTCCATTCACATTAGGGTGTTTCAAAACACGTATGGAATTGCTGCGATGATTTGAAAATGCGGTGTGGAGACGCGTGAAATCGCGTTTGGAGGTGCCATTCATCTCAATGGCACCTGAAAATGTGGGGCATTCATGGTGTGTTTATCCATGCGATAAATGCATTGCGATCACGCAAACAAAATCGCAAGACACTCGACTCCCAAAAAAGGGAACTATTTTTGGGCGGTGCGCCCCAAGATTTATTGCTCAACAACCGAAGCATGGCCAGAATTAAAACATGGCACCATGCATTTATCAAGGTACATGTGATATATGGCTCTAGTGTTCATTGAGTACTTGTATAGTGAACTTCCACTTTAATTGATCAATTGTCCAATCATTCAAGATATACTTCCCCCCAGACACCACCCCCCATTGACTTCTCCATCACATCCAACAACGCCACCATCAAACCCGCCCCGCAGGCCAGAGTACTTGGTGTCATTCTGGACTCCAACCTATACTTCCAGCCCCAAGTCCAATCTTTAACAAACTCGTGCAGACTCCACCTCCACAACATCGCCAAAATCCGCACGTTCCTAACCCCCGAAACCACTAAACAGGTCATCCACTCCCTCATCATATCACGACTCGACTACTGCAACTCCCTCCTCACTGGCCTGCCTCACCGCTGGCTATCCCCGCTTCAGTCGATCCTGAATACGGCTGCCAGACTCATTCACCTTTCCAGCCGCTCCGTTTCCGCCACCCCCCTCTGCCAATCCCTCCACTGGCTTCCGATTGCGCAACGGATCAAATTCAAAATCCTAACACTGACGTACAAAGCCATCCACCATACTGCCCCGAACTACATCACTGACCTAATATCCAAGAACCGCCCAACACGCACACTCCGCTCCTCACAAGACCTCCTTCTCTCTAGTTCCCTGGTCTCCTCCTCCCATGCCCGCCTCCAGGACTTCTCCAGGGTGTCACTCATCCTCTGGAACTCCCTGCCCCAACCCATCAGATTATCACCTACTCTCCTCTCCTTTAGGCTCACCCTGAAAACCCACCTCTTCAGGGAAGCCTACCCCACCCCTGCTAACTTGCCGACCTCCTCCACTCTTCCTACCATTCCATCCCCCACAGCTATCTCCTCCTGTGCCACCATCCCCTCCCTCCTAGATTGTAAGCTCCAAAGAGCAGGGCCCTCAATCCCCTCATGTTTTGCATTGTATTGGTATTGTTCTGTCACATGTTCTGTCCCCCTTTGTAATGTACAGCGCTGAGCGAACTATTGGCGCTTTATAAATACTGTATAATAATAATAATAATACTAGAAATAAAAAAGAAATATCAATCAATTAATCAATCACAGTAAGTCAACCAATCATTAATTAGTGATAAAAAAACTATAGAAAATTAAGGTTTTCAGTAGGAACCCCCCCAATGAATCCATATCTGTGCGTGTTTGCCCTAGAAGGTGCTCAGAACTGACTCCCTGTTCTTCCTCTCTTCCTAACACTGGTTATATATATAAAAAGCTTCATTGTGGCTTTAGCTGCTTTACGTAGGGTTGCATTAGTATCCAGCTGGCTCTTAATTCCTAAATCAAGTGTGACTTGCCTACAATCTCCCGTGTTGTAAGAACAGTCGGACAAGAATACCCTGGAGAGATTCAGGCATGAGTGGTCAGCGTGATGCAACAAACGCAATTTGTTTAGGCTGAGACAGATCGAGGAGTATAATAATTACTTAGGAAGTCGATCTCAGTGCTCTCTGCAGAGAGACGGCAACGAGGTGATAGCCTGTCCCCTGGCTGGAGGATCATGATAGGAAAAAGTGCTCATAAATGTAATTAAGGGAAACTGCATCATGTTGATGGAAATATCCAATGTCTTTAAGAGAACAACGCTAATAAACCCCACTAGTATACATTTTACTGTCAGAATCTGTTAAAGGGTCCCTGTGTGAGACCAATTTTTGGACCTGTTATCCAATTACAAGTAAAAACCTTACTGTTTATCAATTGGCAGCTTGAAAAATTATGTCCAGGTCTACGTGACAGAAGGGGAAGTGCGGGAGTCCCAGAACTCATTTCACCCATGACTCATAAAATGGGCCCTTATGTCCCAAGGGTACTTTTGCAGCTGAGGACAAATTATATGTCTGTATATACACTGACCAGACAATTTATTAGGTACACCGTGCTAGTGCCAAGAAAATATCCCTCACACCATTACACCACCACCACCAGCCTGAACCGTTGATATAAGGCAGGATAGATCCTCCACAGCATGACACCACCACCACCAGCCTTAACCATTGATACAAGACAGGATAGATCCACCACACCATGACACCACCACCACCAGCCGGAGCCATTTATACAAGGCAGGATAGATCCACCACACCATGACACCACCACCACCAGCCTGAGCCGTTTATACAAGGCAGGATAGATCCACCACAGCATGACACCACCACCACCAGCCTGAACCATTGATACAAGGCAGGATAGATCCACCACAGCATGACACCACCACCACCAGCTTGAACTGTTGATACAAGGCAGGATGGATCCACCACACCATTACACCACCACCACCAGCTTGAACCATTGATACAAGGCAGGATAGATCCACCACAGCATGACACCACCACCAACAGCCTGAACCATTGATACAAGACAGGATAGATCCACCACAGCATGACACCATCACCACCAGCCTGAGCCGTTTATACAAGGCAGGATAGATCCACCACACCATGACACCACCACCACCAGCCTGAACCATTGATACAAGGCAGGATAGATCCACCACACCATTACACCACCACCACCAGCCTGAACCGTTGATACAAGGCAGGATACATCCACCTCACCATGACACCACCACCAGCCTGAGCCATTGATACAAGGCAGGATAGATCCACCTCACCATGACACCACCACCACAAGCCTGAGCCATTGATACTAGGTAGGATAGATCCACCACAGCATGACACCACCACCACCAGCCTGAGCCGTTGATACAAGATATGATAGATCCACCACAGCATGACACCACCACCACCAGCCTGAGCCTTTGATACAGGCAGGATAGATCCACCACAACATGACACCACCACCACCAGCCTGAGCCAATGATACAAGGCATGATGGATCCATTCTTTCATGTTGTCTATGCCAAATTCTGACCCTACCTTCTGAATGTTGTAGCAACCAGTCTACCCATTCTCCTCTGACCTCAACAAGGCATTTTCACCCACACACCTGCCGCTCACTGGATATTTTCTATTTTTTCGACCATTCTCTGTAAACTCTAGAGATGGTTGTGCGTGAAAATCCCAGTAGATCAGCAGTTTTTGAAATACTCAGACCAGCCCGTCTGGCCCCAACAACATTCAAAGCCACCTAAATCCCCCCTCTTCCCCATTCTGATGCTCAGTTTGAACTTCGTCTTCACCACATCTAGATGCCTAAATGCATTGAGATGCTGCCCGGTGATTGGCTGATTAGCAATTTGAGTTACCAAGCAATTGAACAGGTGTACCTAAAAAAGTGACTGGTGAGTGTATACCTTCCATTGTATTCAACTCTTGCCAATTCTAATGGCCAGCTCTCTGGGCACATATCTGATAAGTGTGATAGCCATTTTCAATCGAATTTTCTTTGGATTAGCATACAGAATGCAATAGCCAGATTGTACACACATACTAGGGCTAATTTACACAGGAGCTAATTAAGCTACCAGCTTGTCTTTGAAGTGTGGGACGAAATCTGAGTACTTGGAGGAAACCCATGTAAACACAGGTAGAACATGCAAACTTCATGCAGACAAAAAGTATATCCACCTCTATTCTGGTCACTGTTTAGATCAGCCTTTCTCAACTCTTTAAGTTCAGTGCAGCCTTTTTCAACCAGGGTTCCACAGAAACGTAAGGTTTCTCCAGAGTTTGCTAGGGTCCCTTGAGCAATGAGCAACTTCTGCCTCTTAGATGAGTAACCATTGATACCAATAATCTTTTTAGATATTGGCAAGGGGAGGGTTTCTTCCTAATGACCACAGATGTAAGGATCATTGTTCCTCTGTAAGCTTTAAACTAATTTAGCTAAACCCGGAAAGTTATTTCAAGGGTTCCTCCACTTAAAAAGGTTGAGAAAAAATGCAGCCCTAGAAGAACCCTTGAAAAATGTATTTTTTTTGTTTTGAGGATCACCTGATAAAACCAATTCACTAGGGGTCAGTGGGAAAATGTCCTTTACATTGTTGGTCAGTGGAAAGAATGATTGGAACTCCACCCTTACAGGTAGCTAAAAAGATTATTGGTGTCATGCCGCTGACTGCTAAGTTTTGCCCAGGAACTTTGCAGGCACCATCAGTGGGAGGTCAATCAGCCTTAGGTGAAGGAACCTTGGAAACCACTGGGCAACCCCAGTTGAGAAAGGCTGGTCTAAATACTCTGACCTTGTCTAAAGTGTTGTGACACAGAATGCCTCTGCAAAATAATTGACATGACCAGGGGCGGACTGACAACTCATGGGGCCCCCGGACAATAGGGGATCATGGGGTCCCTGTGTCTTCGCCCACACTCAGACCAGTCCCAAAAAAGCCTATGAAAGGTACCAGGGGCATCTCATGGGGCCCTCTACTGACCCCAATAAAACCGAAATGTCATCTGAAAAAAAAATCTTTAATTAAAGGGCAGAGTAAGTTCTCAGTACCCTTGATTAATGGGTAGAGATGTGCAAAGTTAAGATTGGCCCAATATTGCATCCAAACAAGAACTGCAGTTGCCCCTATTTTGCTGATTGCTACGCTGGATATGTAAAATAATTTTAAACACAGGGGAGGCATTATTTATCACAGTTAATTACGGTAAATGAAACACAATAATCACGTAGTTCTAAATAAATGCGTTTTTTTTTTTAAATAACCAACCCAGCTCTACCTCTGCATTATGGGTCTCCACTACTAACCTTCACTTCGCTATATCACAACTGATTTATTTGCAAGATGACCTGTCCAATCAATTCAATCAGAGACAGCCTGTCTGAAAGGAGGCAACTGGTTGCTATTCTCTCTGTTCAGATAAACAATAGTGCTTCTTCATGTATTAAATATTTATCTGTGAAATAAAGGTACATTGCATGGCCAAACGTAGATGGACACCCCTACGAATGATTGATTTCAGGTGTTCAAGTGAAGGGTACTGTTAATACCACATTACATTTTAGGTAATTGTGCTTTTTCAACCTTATGACTGCGGTTCGGGGAAGACCCTTTTCTGTTCCAGCTTGACTGCACCCCTGTGCACAAAGCCGGTTCCATAAAGACATGGTTTGATGGGTTTGGTGGGAGGAACTTGAGTGTCCTCCACAGAGCCTTGACTTCAACTCTAATGAACACCTTTGGTATGAACTGGAACACTGAGTGTGAGCCAGGTCTTCTCATTCAGGATCAGTACCTGAGCTCAGAAGTGTTCATTTAGCCATAAATCCCCAACAAAATACTTCAAAATCTTGTGGAAAGTCATACCAGAAGAGTGGAGGCAGTTTTAGCTGCAAATAGGTGTCAACTCCATAATATTGTCCATGGTTTTTGAATGGGGTGTCATACAAGCTCATATATGTGCAAACAGTGGGCACCCACAAACTCTTTGCCACATAGTGTGTATACATTAAAAAAAATCTTTTATAGTGGTAATTGAGTACTGTTGGATAACCCGGCACCCATTTCAACCACATCTCAATAAATGGGCTCTGTAATTTAAAATACAATAAAATAGAAATAAAAAAAATATATATCAGTGACAGAAATTAGGTTCAATATTTTTTACTTTCTACCAGTAATCCTATTATACAGTAGGACGTGGCAGGTATTCAGTATCCTGACCGTACTGTCAACATCGCCAGTACTTACAGCAAGAGGCGTTCCACCATTATGCCGTGGGTAATCCTTGTGACTTTCCATTATTACCCTTTTTTTTTATTTTTTTGTGAGCCGTAAATTGGCCATAAGTCACAGACACCTTCCTGCAGCGACAAACAATAATTCAAAAATGCTTTTCCAACAGCAGCCCGTAAAATAACGCACTTTAAATTGGACAAAATGACTGTGTTTATTCTATCTAATTTCATTTCCCCTATTCGATGGTGGAGAGAAAAATATGATTAATAGGCTTGTGGAGTGGATTTCGGAAGGCGACCAAGGTGGTCGTCACGCAGACTTGATTATATTCCTCTAATGGGCTTCACTTATTGTGAGAAAACACAATACAGGCCACGCAAGAGGAGTCTAGGGGGAAAGTGGAATATGAAGTCCTAATGGACTTATTTCAGAAAAGGCTGGAAACACGTGGAGTTTAGGTATGGAGCGTCCAATGGGGACTCAACACAAGACTGTCTCGGCGGATCAGAATGAAGAAAGATTGCGAGGAACAGGTATGCCAACAGCGAGCATAAAACATCAATGTGTTATTTTCTTTTATCTATTTACAGAGCAGAAAATCTTGTAAGGCAGGAACCGTGCTCACGTTTCTAAGAGGTGTAAATAAAAAAAAAATAGGACTCAGGAACAGCTGTGTACATAAGAGGCAAAATGATAAAGAAGTCTCAAGCGATAAGGTTCAGAGGTGGCAAAATGTGGAAATAAATTAGAAAAACGTCACCTGCAATTTATACCGTTACTTAAAATTACATTGTGAAAGCTCCCCGTGACTTTATACAACAGTACTCGCCTTTGCTTAAAGCAGTGTTTCTCAATTCCAGAACTCATGGACCCCCAACAGGTCATGTTTTCAGGATTTCCATTATTTTGCACAGGTGATTTGATCAGTTTCACTGCCTTAGTAATTACCACAGCTGTTTCATCTGAGGGAAATCCTGAAAACATGACCTGTTGGGGGTCCATGAGGACTGGAGTTGAGAAACACTGGCTTAAAGGAACACCACGCTCCACGCTGAAACCTGCCCAGACCCATAGATAGGACAGAGCACCAGGCAACTTTGCTATTGCAACTTTGCTATTGAAAATTTCCTTTAGCCACTTTATCAACTGCACAGGGAGTGCATCGTTTTCAGTTGGCTAGCTCATATACTTGCAGTGAGAAGAAGCAGCAAGGTTTAATTATTGTGGATCAGGAACAAATCTGGAAATTATAGGAAGGACAAGGCTTTCACATCAATGCGTACTGATAAGAGTACTTAATATTTTTTAAGTGCTTTTCTCCCTAACAACCAAAATGGGGCATATGTGGGAGGTTAGGCAACCATCTTGGACACGCTCGATGAGTATCATACAAGGCCCAATTTTTTCAGACAAAATCAATTAACCTACCAGCATGTCTTTGGAGTTTGGGGGAAAACAGAGTACCTGGTGGAAACCCGCACAAGCACATACAGTATACTGTACAATCTCATCGCAAAACCCGTACTTTAAGCAGACTACTCACTAACCCAGCCTATCTCAACCTTCTTACCCCAGAGGTACCATTGAAATTATTTGCAGCAACCCCCGCTAAAATCAATTTATTGCGGGTCCGTGCGAAAAATGCATTTTCATTGGTGGATAGAATGCAACGCTTACAAACAGCTAAAAAAATAATTGGTGCCATTAAGCTGGCTCTACTAAGTGACACTGACTCCGGAAGTATGCAAGCACCATCAGATGGAAGGTCAATCAGCTACAGTTAAAGCAACCTCTGGGAGGAATTCAAGGATTCCATGAAACCCGTGTTGAGAATGGGTTTCACTAACCTATCGCAAGCCTTTTATAATATATTAAACCATTTATATTTCTTCTCCATGCATACATTGCCTTGCCAAACCTCAACATGAAATTCTGTTGCTACCACCAACCATTGTGGTTCAACATACCCTTCTGTCTGTTTTCCCTATGTGAGCACCATCAAATGAAAGGTCAATCAACTACAGTTAAAGCAACCTCCTGAAGGGACCCAAGGGTTCCACAAAACCCTTCTTATGAATGGGCTTCACTAACCTATCATAAGTCTCCTGTACAATATTAAACCATTTATATTTCTTCCCCATCCACACATTGCCTTGCCAAACCTCAATGTGAAATTCTGTTGCCACCACCAACCATTGTGGTTCAACATACCCTTCTGTCTGTTATCCCTATGTGAGCACCATCAAATGAAAGGTCAATCAACTACAGTTAAAGCAACCTCTTGAAGGGACCCAAGGGTTCCATGAAACCCCTCTTGAGAAGGGTTTTACTAACCTATCATAAGTCTCCTGTACAATATTAAACCATTTATATTTCTTCCCCATCCATACATTGCCTTGCCAAACCTCAATGTGAAATTCTGTTGCCACCACCAACCCTTGTTGTTCAACATACCCTTCTGTCTTTTATCCCTATGTGAGCACCATCAAATGAAAGGTCAATCAACTACAGTTAAAGCAACCTCTTGGAGGGACTCAAGGGTTCCATGAAACCCTTCTTGAGAAGGGCTTCACTAACCTATCATAAGTCTCCTGTACAATATTAAACCATTTATATTTCTTCCCCATCCATACATTGCCTTGCCAAACCTCAATGTGAAATTCTGTTGCCACCACCAACCATTGTGGTTCAACATACCCTTCTGTCTTTTATCCCTATGTGAGCACCATCAAATGAAAGGTCAATCAACTACAGTTAAAGCAACCTCTTGGAGGGACCCAAGGGTTCCAGGAAACCCTTCTTGAGAATGGACTTCAATCATAAGTCTTCTGTACAATATTAAACCATTTTATTTCTTCCCCATCCATACATTGCCTTGCCAAACCTCAACGTGAAATTCTGTTGCTACCACCAACCATTGTGGTTCAACATACCCTTCTGTCTGTTATTTATTTCAGGTACTTATATAGAGCCATCAATTTACGCAGCGCTTTACATATATATATTGTACATTCACATCAGTCCCTAACCCTCAAGGGGCGTACAATCTAAGGTTCCCTATGTGAGCACAATCAAATGAAAGGTCAAGCGCTTTACATATATATATATTGTACATTCACATCAGTCCCTAACCCTCAAGGGGTGTACAAGCTAAGGTTTCCTATGTGAGCACCATCAAATGAAAGGTCAATCAACTACAGTTAAAGCAACCTCTTGGAGGGACCCAAGGGTTCCACGAAACCCTTCTTGAGAATGGGCTCCAATAACCTATCATAAGTCTCTTGTACAATATTTTTATTTCTTCCCCATCTATAGATTGCCTTGCCAAGGCTCAGCATTAAACTCTGTTGCTGCAACCAACCATTCTGGTTCAAACATACCCTTCTGTTTGTTCTTTAATTTACTGAACTTTGTAATCATTTTTTTTTCCGTAAAATCAATAAACTTCTGTAAAATAAATATTTTATTTGGTTACTTTTCACAAAGTTATCAATTTTTTTTCGCTCAGCTATCTTGTGTCTCTTCCCAATGTACATAGGTCTTTTAAAAATCTCCTAGCTTCACGTGGATTTAATAAACCTAGAGAATAAGTCTCTGGCGGACAAATTATACAGTGGGTATATGAAAAACGCTATACTGATCCATTAAAAGATATTGTAAGCAATTAAAAAAACCCGACTTTTTTCTCTGGGTGCTAAACTGTGGTGCATCATTCTTTCGCGTAGTACAAATTGTTAAGGAAAACTCCATTAAGTCGTAATGTCATTCTACGACGCACCACCACTTTCGCCGTGGTATAACCGATCTCCCTTTGCGCCAAATGTTTGTTGTGAAAATGTATCTAATTGCTTGGAATAGGTGGTTTAAATGGCTTTCACGCCTCTCAAGGCGCTTAAGAATTTTATGGGCACATTCTTGCACCGATATTTGTTTTATATTACCGCATTAATAGATTTTTGTATTAATCCATGCGGAAAATGGCAAATATTTGCGCTACGCTGATGTATTGTTTGAAAGGTATGGGTTTTGCCTTTCATTTTCATTATCTTTTTTATGACTTTTTTTTTTTTTCTCTTACTATCAAGCTACATTTCTATCTTCACCTGTGTTCTTGTGCCGTGTATGATGAGAAGGACATGAAATTTCTCCATGGGGATGAAGTACCCCCGGAGTCAACCTTCTCTTTCTTTTAATGAGAGAGGTTCTTTGATCAGCTTAGTTATTTGTGACTTGAAGCGCTGTCCTCGGGTTTTTCTACATACTACCAACCACAAGAACATCACAGGTCAAGTTCAGAACTCGCAAGTATCTTACATTTCTGCTAGCCTTGGAGAGCTAAGAATTCTGGTCTGCCACATTGATAAAAAAAAAAAATATATATATATATATATTTTTTTTTTTTACAGTATATATACTGTAAAAAAGGATCAAGGATCAGGGCCCTCCTAACCCTCTTGTATTGAACTGTATTGTTGCTGTATTGTCTCCCATTATATTGTAAAGCTCTGAGCAAACTGTATAAATCGTGTATAATAATAATAAATAATAATATATTATGCGTTCGCTTTGAAGTGTATCTAAACCAAAGATGAAAAATGGAATATATTGCAGCCCCTAGATATGGTGGCTGCATTAGTTTTTTTTTTTTTTTTTAAGCTCTTTTACCTTTATTGTCAACTGGTGATTCTTCCAGTCCTTATTGTTATTGTCATCTGTTGATTTTCTTTGTCCTTATTAGGCTTCGTTAACAATCGGGCATTCTAGAATTGGCGTCATCAGGGGCGGACTGACCATTTGGAAACTCGGGCACTGCCCGAGGGCCCGGGGTCAGTAGGGGGCCCCATGAGATGCCCTTGGTACCTTTTTCATAGGCTTTTTTGAGTTTGGGCAAGGACACAGGGGCCCCATGATCCCCTATTGCCCGGGGGCCCCATGAGTTGCCAAAAATACACCAAAATTGGCACACACAAAAAAGGGTACAGGAGATACTTTGGCTCATTTTTGGAGCATCCATTCAAATGAATGATGCGACTCCAAAAGATGCGGCAAAAACACGCATTTAGAAATGCGCTAAAAAAAAACTATGTTCTGAGGTTGCTAGATTCCAGTCTTAGAGTGACAACACATGCTGTATTGTATCTATGAAGGAGCAGCGTTGTCACCCTATGACAGTAAGTTTACCAGGACTACAGAACTCCCTTCTTCTCATCTCTATAACATTATTATTATTATTATACAGGATTTATATAGCGCCAACAGGCTGAAAGGACAGATGGGAGTCTAGGGTTACACCTCGTACCCTGGCATGAGGGGAGGGATAACATAGGGAGAGATGCTCTTTAGTCCGCAGAGAAAACCGTTACAGGTGTTTATAGGAAGATATTAGCTCACCAGCCAAATCACACATATTTTGAGGCAGATATCGGACAGATATAACAAAACACATTTAATAGTATATTTAAGAGGCCAAAAGTGGGCAAATATTCATTCTTTGGGTTTGCATGCACTTTTAGCTATTTAAGCGGTCTCTAGTTGATAGTCCATAGATGGTGACGGCAGCATGCTGGCCCTATAGCCGTAGTACTTTTAGTCTCATCTTACCATGCCGCCACTACCAATGCATCTCTAAATCTTTATACACACCTGCTTCCTACTGTAACAGCTTGAAAATTTACAATCGCCTCCTCCCTTTCCAAAGAACAGAGACACTCATGCATGCCGGAGATATGTGTGGGTTCACTGAGCCGAGGAAAGGCAAAAGAACCAGTCTGCTATCTAAAGAATCAGAGAAGATGAATGAGAGCGACAAGTCGTATATTTTCTCATGTAAAAAAAAAAAAAAAAAAAAAATAGTCTATCAAAAGCAGCCATGGGGCTTGTCCCAATCTCGAAGAGTGTGCATGGCAATGGCACACCGCTAACATTTTCTGCTTTCTGATTCCTGGCTTGGGTAGGATTTGCAAGATACAAATCCCAAATCTAATGCCAGTGTTTAATTTGCAATGCAATAGGTATTTCATGGTTTTGATCTCGAAAAAAGATTTCAAAAATGTTTATGCATTTGGCGTACTCAACACCTGCACGTGCACCTCCTTTCTGGTGCAGATAGAGGGGCTTAGATGAGAGCCATACTTTTCAGGTGTGCAGGTACTTTAGCTGGGGTGGCGGTGGTCCTCTAAATGGCCCAGAGGAAAAAAAAGTAGAGGGGAAACTCCGAGGAATCCAGTGAAAAAAAATAATGTAAGAGGAAAGACTGGGGAGTCTGTATAGTGTAGTAAGTAGTCAATGTTTGCTTTGCATGATGTTCAGGGAAATGGGAAGAATTAACTTACATTTGGTGGGGTTGCGATTGACCACATATAATGGTAGACGCAACCTTTCGGGTAGGACTCTAGAGAATACCCCTGACTCCCTGCGGGATATGGTAGGTTGTTCTCGATGCCTCAGAGGACCTAATCCTAGGTCCTCATAAGGGACATCATGAGGGTGGTGAAATGGTTCAAAGTAAGGTGAAAAAAAACACCAAATGTTGGTGTAGCAGAGTCGCCCATAGTATCATGTAGTATCAAATTCAAACTGCTAACTCTGACCTACAAAGCCATTCACAACGCCGCCCCAAACTACATAACTGACCTGATACCCAAATAATACCCTACCCGTGCCCTCCACTCCTCACAGGACCTCCTACTCTCTAGCTCCCTGGTCTCCTCCTCCCACGCCCGATTGCAGGACTTCTCTAGGACTTCCCCCATCCTCTGGAACTCCCTCCCCCAATCCATCAGACTGTCACCTACCCTCCTCATCTTCAGGCACACCCTGAAAACCCTCCTCTTCAGAGAAGCCTACCCCAACCTCACCTAACACCTGACCTCACCCAACAACTAACCTCCTCCACTCCTCCCACCACTCCATCCCCCACAGCCATTTCCTCCTGTACCACCTTCCCCTCCCTCCTAGATTGTAACACAAAAGAGCAGGGCCCTCGAACCCCTCGTGTATTGTATTGTTACTGTCTTGTCTCATGTTCTGTCCCTCTTGCTACTGTACAGTGCTGAGCATACCCTTTGGCGCTATATAAATACTGTATAATAATAATAATAATATTAATTTCATGACTCAGAGCCATCATGGTTTTACGTAATAAGCCTCAAATGTATTTATTACATCAAAAGACATGTTTCATGGCTAAATATGCCCTACAGTTTCATGCCAGTGACAGGGCGGTCACCGGAAAGCGTGAGACCTTTGTGTAACACAGCTAAACGGACAAAAGGTGGCATATTTAGCCATAAAACACATCCTTCCATCCATTTGAGACATATTACATATAACCATGATGACTCCAACTGCCCCGTAAATTAATACCGCATGCTATCATGGGTGCCTCTGCCATACCTTCAACGTGTTTTTTCACCTTACTATGAACCTGGTACGATCGTTGGTTATTTTGTGCATGGTTGCTAAAAAGAAATAACCAGAAACTGTTCAAAGGTGTTCAAACGGTTCTCCAAACTCAACAAAACAAAGATTTTGGGGGCTATGCAGGTACCCTTTCTCATGGTGGCCTAGTCACAAGGTACTGTAAAGGCCCCAAAACATTTGTGTTACTTTTGTGATTGTGATTACAATTCTATATGATTAATTTTGATAATTTTGATAATTTTGGGACTGCTGGTGACATTTTAGTTATTCTTGGATATTGAATGAAATTCGATGACTGCGAGCACCCACATATTGGCTGTTGACCCTGAATCGACAGAAACCTTGTAAAATGCTCCACACTAAAGACTCATAGGGGTTTATTTACTAAAGCTGGAGAGTCCAAAATCAGACTCCCTTCTGCATAGAAACCAATCAGCTTCTAACCTCAGCTTGTTTAATGAAGCTTTGGCAATGAAACCTGGAAGCTGATTGGTTTCTATGCAGAAGGGAGTCTGATTTTGGACTCTCCAGCTTTAGTAAATAAACCCCATAATGTCAGGTTCCTGTGTAGGACCACAAGCCATTCCTGGGAGAAAAGTAGACACCATTTACATGTATGTAATATCTATAAAGGTCAGCAGTGGGTGTGCGACTACCCAACTGTTTGCCTGAATGCCTAATGTGTTATATCTACCTTGTATGACCAAAAGTATATGACCCTCCAAGGTCAGGTGTTTCCAGTGAAAGGTACTTTTAATACAACAGCATACAAAGACATTTTAGACAATTGTGCTCTTCCAACCTTGTAACAATAGTTTGGAGAAGAACCTTTGTTTGTTCCAACATGATTGTGCTCATGTGTACAAAGCCATCTCCATAAAGGCATGGCTTGATGATCTAGTTCTAAGGAACTCAAGTGGCATGCACAGAGTCCTGATCTCAACCCTTCGAAAGACGGGACTTTCTTCTAACATCGGTAACCAACTCCACAAATACTTTTTTGACTGGCTGGGCAAAAATTCCTACAGATACATTTTCTTGTTCAAAAATTTTATTAACAATAAACCAGAATGACACAAACAAGGAGACATTGTTAATGTATACTAGGCATTAAAGTGGCAGTAGGACATAATAAAATGAATGAGGGTCAAGGTATTAATGCCTATACATTTCTAATGGAAACAGGTAGATAAAAGTTGACAACAGATCACAATATGGTATCAACCAATCATAGCAATGTCTCCCAAGTGCATTAAAGAAATAGGGGGAAGTTTGGAGGTGGTCAGACAGGGGTGGAAGGGGAACAATAACCATGACTCCATGAACATTCATCAAGTTCTACAGATACATTTTCAGTGGAGGCTGGTATAGCTGCAGAGGTAGAGGGGGATATTAATGTTAATGGTTTTGGAATGGAATGTCCAATGTAAAAACATGGTTTGACCAGTTTGGTATGTAGGAACTCAAGTGGCCTACAAAGAGCCCTGGCCTTGACCCTGACAATCATCTTTGGGGCATACCATCAGTACTAGACCTCATAAATCCCCATTGACACACACTAAAATCTTGTGGAAAGCCTTCTTGGAAGAATAGAGGTTGTTATAACTAGAAGGATGGCGGAGAGAGGGCAACTCCATAATAATGCTCATGGTTTTGAAATGGAATGTCCAACAAGCTTGTGTGGGTATGAAGGCCAGATACCCTCAAATGCTTGTCCGTATAGTGTACAAATATTGCTCATCACTGTTCCTCTGCAGAATCCACAATGCAAATGCTTCCTGCACGGCCGTCTCACTGATAAACAGGCAAACACATGTATTACAGGATGACAACGCAAAATAAATTCCAACCATATTTCTGAAAGGCACCAGGTGGTGACCCGCTGTAAAACGATACAAAATTTAATTAGGAAGCACGGGCGATATTGCCAACATAAACCATGTAATAGCTGCATTATTACGCCGTAGCCATGCCAGATTACACTGTCGTTCTCCTATGGGCGAACGTACTTTACACAGCACAACAACTTGTAAAATTGTACCAAGGAATTATTATCCTCCACACCTTGTAATAAGTACATCCATCATACATTCATACGGAGCCTCTGTTATCATATTACTGTCTCCGGAGACCCCCATCCTTGTCATCATTTGCCCTTCATAATTTATTCGTTTTGCTGCTGCGCGGGTATTTCCCACTTATTCATCTTTACAGTTGTACTTAAATTAAATTGATCTTTCAACAGCACGTCAGCTAGACAGGAATTGTCAACGAAAAGAAAAGGAGAAGAGGGAAAAAAACGGGATAAATTGAATTTGCAACGAGGGGGCTTTGTCGAGCGTCTACAAATGGCGTCCTTTGGGATCCGGAAATAATAGGTGTCGAAGATAAATCAAAAGTTGCAGGGAGATGTTTAATGAGCAGTAAGTAGACTGCATTCCTACAGATAAATGGATGAGGCAGGGAAGACTTTACGAATGATCCAATGCCGAAAACCTACAGTTCGCTGCCTCAGCTTTTAACCAGCTGTTGCGTCTGGAAGGGGCAAGTAGGCAGTCCGTGGATATTGGACTTTTTTTTTTAAATTTATGAACTTTTTGCATCTAATCTTGCCTTTGTCATGTTATCATTGGAATTTTAGATCAGTTTTCATCTACAGAAAAAAATGATTTAAAGAGAGCAGGAGAATGAAGCAGCTTAAGGGGTCATTGCAATGCATTTTCGTGCATTGGACAACCCATCTACAATGAACACACTGACAATGCACCGCAACGCATGAAAGATTAGGTCTCGTCCTGTCTTTTTAAGCGCATAACAATAAAAAGCACAGAACAACTGTATCTTTTACATTGAGCTGCAGTTTAATTCAGGTTGGTTGCAGTGCACTGGGTATGTGTACTGGGGTGCAATAGAGTTACATAGTTACATAGTTAGTCTGGCTGAAAAAAGAGAAAAGTCCATCTAGTTCAACCAGAGAAAAAAAAAGTTATAATCCTATACCCACAGTTGATCCAGAGGAAGGCAAAAAAAAAAACAGCAAAGCACGATCCAATTTGCTCCTGCTGGGAAAAAAATTCCTTCCTGATCCCCCGAGAGGCAATCGGATATTCCCTGGATCAACTTCCCCTATAAATGTTATATCCAGTTATATTCTGTGTATCTAAGAAAGAATCCAGGACTTTCCTACAGCAATCCACTGAGCTGGCCACAACCAACTCTTGAGGGAGTCTATTCCACATTCTCACAGCTCTCACTGTGAAGAAACCTTTCCGTGTTTTGGAGATTACATTTCTTTTCCTCCAGATGTAAAGAGTGCCCCCTTGTCCTCTGTGATGACCTCAGGGTGAATAGCTCTACACCAAGTTCACTGTATGAACGACAGATGAATTTATACATGGTGATCATATCCCCCTTATGTATTATACATGGAGATCATATCCCCCCTTATGTATTATACATGGAGATCATACCCCCGCTTATGTATTATACATGGAGATCATATCCCCCCCTTATGTATTATACATGGTGATCATATCCCCCCTTATGTATTATACATGGAGATCATACCCCCCCTTATGTATTATACATGGAGATCATATCCCCCCCTTATGTATTATACACGGAGATCATATCCCCCCCATATGTATTATACATGGAGATCATATCCCCCTTATGTATTATACATGGAGGTCATATCCCCCCCTTATGTATTATACATGGTGATCATATCCCCCCTTATGTATTATACATGGAGATTATATCCCCCCTTATGTATTATACATGGTGATCATATCCCCCCTTATGTATTATACATGGAGATCATATCCCCCCTTATGTATTATACATGGAGATCATATCCCCCTTATGTATTATACATGGAGGTCATATCCCCCCCTTATGTATTATACATGGTGATCATATCCCCCCCTTATGTATTATACACGGAGATCATATCCCCCCCATATGTATTATACATGGAGATCATATCCCCCTTATGTATTATACATGGAGGTCATATCCCCCCCTTATGTATTATACATGGTGATCATATCCCCCCCTTATGTATTATACATGGTGATCATATCCCCCCTTATGTATTATACATGGAGATCATATCCCCCCTTATGTATTATACATGGAGATCATATCCCCCCTTATGTATTATACATGGAGATCATATCCCCCCTTATGTATTATACATGGTGATCATTTCCCCCCTTATGTATTATACATGGAGATCATATCCCCCCCTTATGTATTATACATGGAGATCATATCCCCCCCCATATGTATTATACATGGAGATTATATCTCCCCTTATGTATTATACATGGAGATCATATCCCCCTTATGTATTATAATGGAGATCATATCCCCCCCTTATGTATTATACATGGAGATCATATCCCCCCCATATGTATTATACATGGAGATCATATCCCCCCCTTATGTATTATACATGGAGATCATATCCCCCCTTATGTATTATACATGGAGATCATATCCCCCCTTATGTATTATACATGGTGATCGTATCCCCCCTTATGTATTATAGATAGAGATCATATCCCCCCTTATGTATTATACATGGAGATCATATCCCCCCTTATGTATTATACATGGAGATCATATCCCCCCTTATGTATTGTACATGGAGATCATATCCCCCCTTATGTATTATACATGGTGATCGTATCCCCCCTTATGTATTATAGATAGAGATCATATCCCCCCTTATGTATTATACATGGAGATCATATCCCCCCTTATGTATTATACATGGAGATCATATCCCCCCTTATGTATTATACATGGAGATCATATCCCCCCTTATGTATTATACATGGAGATCATATCCCCCCTTATGTATTATACATGGAGATCATATCCCCCCTTATGTATTATACATGGAGATCATATCCCCCCTTATGTATTATACATGGTGATCGTATCCCCCCTTATGTATTATAGATAGAGATCATATCCCCCCTTATGTATTATACATGGAGATCATATCCCCCCTTATGTATTATACATGGTGATCGTATCCCCCCTTATGTATTATACATGGTGATCGTATCCCCCCCTTAATCTCCTCTTCTGCAAGACCCTCCTCCAAAAAGGTGAGTTTTAAGTTGTTGCTTCTACAGGGTGCTGCTGGTTTATTTCTCTTTTTATGCCAAATTAAAAAAAAAAGTGTAGTAACGCACTACAAACGAATGTCGCCATCCAAAGGTAATGCAGGTATTCCTAATGTTTGTTACTCTGGCCATCTATGAGTTCTATTACACTTAAGCAAACCCTGCTAGCCTTAAAGGTACATGTCAATTAATGTTGAAAATTAACCATTAAACCCTGCTGTATAGGATCATTTTTTGTGTTCCTTTAACTTTTTAACTTTACCTTTTTTTTTTTCACCAGAACAGGTCCAGGATAAGTGTATGAATAGAAGGACCACTGCTCTCCCAACCAGCCCAGTGAGGAGCAGCCTCATTCTACATGTCTCCACCAAACCATGCCCCCTGATGCATTTTGTCCTGCCCACTGGGGGTTTAGTCTTTAGATCTATGACTATGATTAGGCCCTAGTGGGTGGAGTGAAACATGTGAAGGGGTGTGGTTTGGTAAAGACATGTAGGCTGAGGCTGCTCCTCACCATTCTGTTGCACGGAACGGCAGCCATTCTAGTTATTTATGTGCTATTGATTGGATTGGTATACAGACAAACACCGCCTTTTCTTGTGGATCCAGGAAATAGGCTCTTCTTCTGTTTTGAGCAGTGCCACATGTATCACAAATCAGGTAACATTTCCAGAATAGGTGAAAGGAGCTTCAGTAGGATCTAGGAGCCATTTAGTGTCACTTGAACCCTGAAAACCCATGACTATGGCTATGATTGGGCCCTAGTGGGTGGAGTGAAACATGTGAAGGGGTGTGGTTTGGTGAAGACATGTAGGACATGTGGTTTGGGGTGAAAAATGTGAAGGGGTGTGGTTTGGTGAAGACATGTAGGTTGAGGCTGCTCCTCACCATTCTGTTGCACGGAACAGCAGCCATTCTAGTTATGCATGTGCTAATTACTGGATTGGTATACAGACACTCCGGCACCCCGTTTTCTTGTAGATCCAGAAAATAGGCTCCTCTTCTGTTTGAACAGTGCTGCATGTATCACAAATCAGGTAACAGGTCCAGGATAGCTGAAAGGAGCTTCAGCAACCTCAAGGAGCCATTTAGTGCCAATTGAACCGTGAAAGCCTATGACTATGATTTGGCCCTAGTGGGTGGAGTGAAACATGTGAAGGGGTGTGGTTTGGTGAAGACATGTAGGCTGAGGCTGCTCCTCACCATGGAACAGAAGCCGTTCTAGTTATACATGTGCTAATTACTGGATTGGTATACAGACACTCCGGCACCCTGTTTTCTTGTGGATCCAGAAAATAGGCTCCTCTTCTGTTTTGAGCAGTGCTACATGTATCACGAATCAGGTAACAGGTCCAGGATAAATGAAAGGAGCTTCAGTAACCTCTAGGAGCCATTTAGTGCCAACTGAACCGTGAAAGCCTATGATTTGGCCCTAGTGGGTGGGGTGAAACATGTGAAGGGGTATGGTTTGGTGAAGACATGTAGGCTGAGGTTGCTCCTCTAGGAGCCATTTAGTGCCAATTGAACCCCGAAAACCACCTTAATTTTGACTTTCAATATGGACTCCAATTTATATCACCCAGTACCATTTTGGGATTTTTAAAATTGAATTTCAGTCATCCCTAATTCCTAAGCAGTGCTGCAATAATAGGTTTGACAGTTCTCAAACTGGACTCTTTAAACACGAGTCGATGGTCATAGATGACAAGTTACCTTTACAGATGAAACGCTGCACAGAGATGAGATGTGGAGCAATTGTCAGGATCTGACCGGCTGGATCTGGCCAAAATTCTCAACCACACTCGATACTGCACTCCAGAGGTTGCTCCAGCAGGGGTGTGCAGGCCAACCTCTAGCGAAAAGACATTTGTAGCGTTTACAAAGCAGATGGCAGACAGGTGTTTCTTCTCATTTGCTGAGCAGGGATGGTAATGTCAAGCTGCGCAGGGTAGGAAAAAACCTAAAAGCGCCTCTTTCCAAGACACACGCCAAACCTCTGACCTTCTGGTCAAACTGGCAGGCGTTCATCCGTTATCGGGGGAAAAAAAACGAAGGCTTTCCAGCAGAGGTGCCCTTCAGAGTCTTCTGAATAGGCAACATTGACGCGGTTGCGCCACCTCAGGTGCCGCTTTGCGTTCCACTTTATTTATAATGAGATAAAACCACCAGTTCATCCCTGGAGGACAATTAAACATGTGTTCCCTTTCAAAACTTAAAGGGCATAGGAAAAAAAAAAAAAAAAAAAGAAGAAGAGGAGGCAGCTCGCACGTTCGCGCGGTCGTCTTAATCAGAGGAACAGAGCCTGTCTGTCAGTGCTTAATAAACTTTGATTTACAGTAAAGTTTCCAGGAGGCTGAAACCTGCGAGGGGCTCGGTTTCTGAGGGTATTATGTTAGTCACGGATTTCTGGGGACAATAAGTGAGAAGTGGCGAGCGTTTTAGTCAAACTTTCCGCCTGATTAATGGTAATGATTATGCATGGAGCATTGTACCAGGCAGAGCAAAAATACATTGACAGGTAGATAGTGAAGTCTCAATAGCATTAATCATGGAATGTTTTAGCATTTTAAATGCTGGCGAGCCTATACATATTAAACCAGTCCAAGGGAGTCGTACATCAGTTTTCGGGACATGCATGTATGAAGCACCGCAAAAAGCACAGTAAACAAATTACTCAAGAGAAATAATGACAAGCTAGGACCAAAGAACACATCTTGACTAGTGCACCCGAGATAGGTTCATCCAGACCCCACTACACCACCATTACCCTTCCATACCAATCCCCTTTACTTACTATACTTACAGAAAACACAACACCAATTTTGGAGTAAAATGGCCAGCACGGCCTTTTATTAACAAATCAAGTTTAAACACATCAACCATTCCTTATAACAGAAAACATAAAGAGTTGTCATTGGTCTTTGAGGGCACCCCCAAAACGATCCAAAATGCACCTGCGGACAACCATATTCCACTAGGCCTCCAGCCGCAACCAACAAGCTCGGAGACAACCATACCGTCCGCAGTGCAGCATCACCACCTTCCAGTTAAACCTCGGTTAACTGGAATGTTCCCGGGCACACCATACCAACGATGGGTCCCACACCATTTTGTACCTCCAAGATAAGAACCGCCTCCAAAGACCAACCACCACCCAGGAACCAAAATAACCCCCCCCCCCAGGAGGAACACAACATTCACCAAACAGGGAGGGCGGGAGGGAAGCTCTCCCACGTCCAGCTCCCAACTGACGCCCCTCCCCAGAACACCCTACCCTAAAGTGCAGGAGACCCCACCTACACTTTCCTCCCCCAGCTATCCTTTACCAACTCTAATACAATCATTAACCCTTACACGTCTTCCTTCCCACTCTGGGCCTAGTCATGCCTGCCCTGCGCTAATTCTTTTCTTCTTTTATCGCTGTGGGCATTTCTTTTCAGAAGCAACTTTGAGGTCCCCACATTGTCCATTTTGATGCCTTTAAGGTGCACCTGTCCTACAAGGGCCGATTTTACCTCCAGAGGAATATGAAAAAAGGCCAACGGAAGATACAGAAACTAGAACCCTTGGGGGCCCATTTGTTTCTTCGTGGTGCATTACGCTGCATTACGTAGTGTGTTAACATACATTGCGCTGAGCCAGTCCATTAAAAATACTTGGTCTACCAGCACCCCAGTGTGTCTTAAAGTAGACCCCCAAAACCCAAAAGGAGTATATCTCCCTGCAACTCCTCTATTCTCTGCAGTATTAAATATTTTTTTGCTTGTTTACGTATTTTATTTTTCAAGGTGCCCCCAACCCCTGCTGACCTTCTCACCTAGACAAGAATGAAATGTATCTTCTCCCTCAGCTTCCTGGGATATGCATGTCACATAGCTCAGGCAGCTACACAAGCTGGGACTCAAAGTGGCCAATTGGTGGGCCTGGCTTGTTTCATCAGCCACCCGCTGCCTGAGCGAAGAAGAGGTAGCTGGGGACCCAATGATGGCAAAGGGTAGGCATTTTTTCCCCAAAAACTCGTTGACTGTATTTAATGTTCTTAACCATGACATTTTTCAAAAAGCCCTTCAAGTTAGATCAGCTTTTGTACCTGGGCTCCTCAGTACAAATTCAAGAATTTAACAATACAGTATCTGAATTGAGGACAATGGTGCAGAACAAATATAAGGGGAGGAAAACAAATGGGGGAGGGGGCACTGAAACTGCTCTTTAAATCTCAGATAACCTTTTTATACATGCTGCCATGCCTTGTTGCACACCCGTGGCATTCTTCCCACTGGCCATCAATGTAAGGAGAATCCTTCACACTGGCCATCTTTTTAAGGAGCATTCTTCCCAATGATCACCAATGTAAGGAGCATTCTTATCACTGACCACCAATGTAAGGGACATTTGTTCCACTTGCAACCAATGTAAAGGACTTTCTTCCCACTGGCCACCCAGGTAAGGGACATTTTTACCACTGGCCACCAATGTAAGTGGAATATCTCTCACTGGCTACAAATGAAAAGGGCATTTTTGTTCCACTGACCACCAATGTAAGGGTCATTTTTCCCCCTGGCCACCAATGTAAGGGACATTCTTCCCAACAACCACCAATGTACGGGACATTCTTCCCAACAACCACCAATGTACGTGACATTCTTCCCAACAACCACCAATGTACGGGACATTCTTTCCAACAACCACCAATGTAAAGGAATTTCTTCCCACTGGCCACCAATGTAAGGGACAGTCTTCCCAACAACCACCAATGTAAAGGAATTTCTTCCCACTGGCCCCAATGTAAGGAGCATTCTCCCCACTGGCCACCAATGTAAGGGTCATTTTTCCTCCTGGCCACTAATGTAAGGGACATTTTCCCACTGGTCACCAATGTAAGTTACATTTTCCCACTGGCCCCCAATGTAAGCGGCATTCTCCCCACTGGCCACCAATGTAAGGGTCATTTTTCCTCCTGGCCTCTAATGTAAGGACATTTTCCCACTGGTCACCAATGTAAGGGACATCCTTCCCAACAACCACCAATTTAAGGAAATTTCTTCCCACTGGCCACCAATGTAAAAGGTATTTTTTCCACTGACCTAGACTTGTTCGATTTTAGCAAGGGTTCCAGGAGAGGTTGGTTGCTCTTGCTCTGATCTAGAACAAGGTGAATACAGAAACCAGAAAAAATATATGTTTTACATTTGTTTTCTTGCAAAAAATTAAATTTTCATCCTGAAAATGTAGTTAAGTTCTTTTTCATTTTTTCCTTTGTGCTGAACTCCATCCAAGTTGGAATCTGACTATTTTATTTTAACATGTATATTTCAATGTAATTTATTCCGAGTTACTGGGTGGCTGTGCGCACTACGAAGGGGACTTCAGTAAAACAATGAGGGGAGTTTTGTCCTGTTTGTTGCTTAGGTTAAACAAGCATAAAATCTGCCATGTAGCATGGGGCGATGCAGAAATCGGCAGCAATGATTCTGTCATCTAAAGATACACTTATCGTCTCTTAGTCATGACTTTAATGTGCCACTTACAAGATCCATTTATCACAGGAATGAAGAAGTGGAGCCAAATGTAATGATCCATTGAAGCAAGATAAGTGGCTCCTGGAACCAAGATCTCACCAACTTGTCTTACACTGACTTTCAGGATAATGGACTGCATGGCCAGCAGGATTTTGCTGTGCATGGGTCACATTTTCAGTCTAAAATGAGGCAAGGCATGGCCATAGATCACGCTGCCTTAAAGCCGAACTCCAGGAAATCAGCTAAACACAAAATGAAGCCTGGCAATTTTGTTCAACCAAACTTGTAGTCCAGTCATCCATGCAAGGCAGCGACTACACTTCTTTTGCAGTGTAGATAGGGAGCCCAGCTTGGTCACTGACCCGTCCCTAGGTTGCTGATTGTACAACCAAGCAGCCTAAAGCCGAACTCCAGGCAATCAGGTAAACACAAAATGAAGATTGGCAATTTTGTTCAACCAAACTTGTAGTCCAGTCATCCATGCAAGGCAGCGACTACACTTCTTTTGCAGTGTAGATTGGGAGCCCAGCTTGGTCACTGACCCGCCCCTAAGTTGCTGATTGGACAATCAAGCTGCCCTAAAGCCGAACTCCAGGCAATCTCTATCTATCTATCTATCTATTATCTATCTATCTATCTATCTATCTATCTATCTATCTATCTATCTATCTATTATCTATCTATCTATCTATTATCTATCTATCTATCTATCTATCTATCTATCTATCTATTATCTATCTATCTATCTATCTATCTATCTATCTATCTATCTATCTATCATCTATTATCTATCTATCTATTATCTATCTATCTATCTATCTATCTATCTATCTATCTATCTATCTATTATCTATCTATCTATCTATTATCTATCTATCTATCTATCTATCTATCTATCTATCTATCTATTATCTATCTATCTATCTATCTATTATCTATCTATCTATCTATCTATCTATCTATCTATCTATCTATATCTATCTATCTATCTATCTATTATCTATCTATCTATCTATCTATCTATCTATCTATCATCTATCTATCTATCTATCTATCTATCTATCATCTATCTATCTATTATCTATCTATCTATTATCTATCTATCTATCTATCTATCTATCTATCTATCTATCTATCTATTATCTATCTATCTATTATCTATCTATCTATTATCTATCTATCTATCTATCTATCTATCTATCTATCTATCTATCTATCTATCTATCTATCATCTATCTATCTATCTATCTATCATCTATCTATCTATCTATCTATCTATCTATCTATTATCTATCTATCTATCTATTATCTATCTATCTATTATCTATCTATCTATCTATCTATCTATCTATCTATCTATCTATCTATCTATCATCTATTATCTATCTATCTATCTATCTATCTATCTAACTATCTATCTTTCTATCTATCTATCCATCTATTATCTATCTATCTATCTATCTATCTATCCATTCAGTCGTATCCGACCCTTGGCGACTGCATGGACCGTCGATTTGGCGATTACATGGACATGGACTTGTAAGCAACTTTTTCATGAATTCTTTTTCCAGCAGTTATTTTACAGGGTAGGTTGCCAGGTCTTTCCCTAACCCCCATCATGCAGGAGATCCCGCATGGCCAGAGATGAAACTAGGACAATTGAGACAGGAGCCAATTAAGCTGCCAAGCATGTCTTTGGAGTGACAACACTTCTTTTGAACTGTAGATAGGGAGCCCAGATTGGTCACTGACCCACCCCTAGGTTGCTGATTGGACAATAGAGAAGCATCAGCCGTGCACCTGATGAGGTCATCCTTAAGTGAGCAACATTGGTCAGAACAGTGCTCCCCCTCCCCAGTCTATGATCTGCAGTGTGGGGGACTAGCTATTATAAAGAAATATTTCAAAGGTTATATTAGCTGTATTTAATATGTTTTTACATTTTTTTGTAAAAATGGTTGGCTTAAATAGCGGCCTTTTATATTAGCTTGGAGTTCATCAGTAACAAACCTGCACTCAGATCCAGATGGTCCACTGCCAAATGTACAGATTGTACTGTGGAGAGTAAAATCATTTATAAAACAACTGCAAAACATAACACTCATCCAGGACAGAGGAGCCCTTGTAATGTACGACAACCTGCACGGACCAGCTTCACCTAAGTGGTGTCGTGGAGACAGGAAGTGATGGAAAATCTCCCCAGTGGGGCCACAGACACAGGAAAAAATGACAGATCATGTTGATTCTAAAATGCTGACATTTTAAATTTTTATTTATTATTTATGTTATTTATTACAAGTACTTATATCGTACTGTCAATTTACGCAGCGCTTTACATATATATTGTACATTCACATCAGTCATCATGATTACAAAAATATGTTTTTTTAAGTCATCCCCTATCCACCAAAAAAAAACAATTTAAATCATTCCAATAAAATAAAAATCATCCTGATTGTACTAAAAAAAAATTCCATTTTAAATAAAAAAATGGCTGGATTTAAACTTTACAGGAAGTGATGGAAAATCTCCCCCGGTGGGGCCACAGACACAGGAAAAAATGACAGATCATGTTGATTCTACTCCAAAAAATGCTGACATTTTAAATTTTTATTTATTTATTTTATTTATTACAAGTGCTTATATAGCGCTGTCAATTTATGCAGCGCTTTACATATATATTGTACATTCACATCAGTCATCCTGATTACAAAATTAGGTTATTTTAAGTCATCCCCTATCCACCAAAAAAAAAAAAAAAGCCAATTTAAATCATTCCAATAAAAAAAATCATCCTGATTTTACTAAAATAAATGCCATTTAAATAAAAAAAAAGGCTGGATTTAAACTTTACAGGAAGTGATGGAAAATCTCCCCAGTGGGGCCACAGACACAGGAAAAAATGACAGATCATGTTGATTCTATTCCAAAAAATGCTGACATTTTAAATTTTTATTTATAATTTACTTCATTTATTTCAGGTACTTATATCGCGCTGTCAATTTACGCAGCGCTTTACATATATATATTGTACATTCACATCAGTCATCATGATTACAAAAATATTTTATTTAAGTCATCCCCTATCCACCAAAAAAAGACAATTTAAATCATTCCAATAAAAAAAAAATCATCCCGATTGTACTAAAAAAAATTTATCATCCCGATAAAAAAAAAAATTAAATCACCCTGATTGTACTAAAAAAATGCAATTTAAATAAAAAAAATGGCTGGATTTAAACTTTACAGGAAGTGATGGAAAATCTCCCCAGTGGGGCCACAGACACAGGAAAAAATGACAGATCATGTTGATTCTATTCCAAAAAATGCTGACATTTTAAATTTTTATTTATAATTTACTTCATTTATTTCAGGTACTTATATCGCACTGTCAATTTACGCAGCGCTTTACATATATATATTGTACATTCACATCAGTCATCATGATTACAAAAATATTTTATTTAAGTCATCCCCTATCCACCAAAAAAAGACAATTTAAATCATTCCAATAAAAAAAAAATCATCCCGATTGTACTAAAAAAAATGCCATTTAAATAAAAAAAATGGCTTGATTTAAACTTTACAGGAAGTGATGGAAAATCTCCCCAGTGGGGCCACAGACACAGGAAAAAATGACAGATCATGTTGATTCTACTCCAAAAAATGCTGACATTTTACATTTTTATTTATTATTTATTTTATTTAATTCAGGTACTTATATAGCGCTGTCAATGTACGCAGCACTTTACATATATATTGTACATTCACATCAGTCATCCTCATTACAAAAATATGTTATTTTAAGTCATCCCCTATCCACCAAAAAAAAAAAAAGACAATTTAAATCATCCCGATAAAAAAAAAAATTAAATCACCCTGATTGTACTAAAAAAATGCAATTTAAATTAAAAAAATGGCTGGATTTAAACTTTACAGGAAGTGATGGAAAATCTCCCCAGTGGGGCCACAGACACAGGAAAAAATGACAGATCATGTTGATTCTACTCCAAAAAATGCTGACATTTTACATTTTTATTTATTATTTATTTTATCTATTACAGGTACTTATATACGGCCGTCAATTTACGCAGCGCTTTACATATATATTGTACATTCACATCAGTCATCCTCATTACAAAAATATGTTATTTTAAGTCATCCCCTATTCACCAAAAAAAATAAAAAATAAAAAACAATTTAAATCATCCCGATTAAAAAAAAAAATTAAATCATCCCGATTAAAAAAAGATTAAATCATCCTGATTGTACTAAAAAAAATGCCATTTAAATAAAACAAATGTGTGGATTTAAACTGTAAATGATGAGTATATCTCTGCAGATGAAGGACTAATACAGATCCAAGCACAGCGTTGATTGTGAGTAAAGGAGGGACAAGCTGTTTGTCAGACACGTTTCTGATTTCCCCAGTGCCTGCAGGATTGCTAATAAGCCTTTTTACTTTTTTTTTTTTTTAATCTGGTATAGCCATATGTGAAATCGCTACCACGGACAGTAATATTGATCGTTTCTGAGAATCCATCACGGCCCTTCCTCTGAATTACCTTTGATATGTGACCTAAAATATAATTACTACAACATCAAAGATTTTCTATAAATTATTAAGCAACTAATACAGTTCATCAATTACTGGTGGGATAATATGAAAATTAAAGGGTTAGTCAAGCCAAAATTGTGATTATAGTTCGGGTAGATGCTAGAATGTTAAATGTTCCTAAACCCCCAGCAGTACAATCAGTCTGTAGATGCAGTAAATCATGCTGGTTATACTCACTGTGGAACCTAAGGGGTTAATCCTCTGCATTGTGTAAAAAAAACTGTTTGATCCTGTCTTCTATGACCCTCCCCTTCTTCCAGTGTCCCCTTCTTATTTCCTGATAGGACATATTGTGTGGAGTTGCTCTGCACATGCTCAGTTTGGTGTGTATTGCTAGAGTGTTTTTTTTTTTTCTTGGAGAATGCATGTGATCAGCACAGGGCCAATCAACACTGTCCAGACAGAGGTCAGGGGTTCTGCATCCTCCTATAGCAAAGTGAAAATTCCTACTAAAAGCTTTAACTAGTGCTCTGCTGGACACTGATAGAAGTCACATGACTGCTATATACTGCTGATGAGAAAATTAATTTAGCAGTTTATATTTACTAAAATATTTGCATTTCCATGTTCTGTGTACTGTGGGAGACCATATATAGTGAATGCAGGGTCCAGGGAGAGCGGATATAGTGAATGCAGAGTCCGGGGAGAGCAGATATAGTGAATGCAGGGTCCGGGGAGAGCGGATATAGTGAATGCAGGGTCCGGGGAGAGCAGATATAGTGAATGCGGGGTCCGGGGAGAGCGGATATAGTGAATGCAGGGTCCGGGGAGAGCAGATATAGTGAATGCAGGGTCTGGGGAGAGCGGATTTAGTGAATGCAGAGTCCGGGGAGAGCGGATATAGTGAATGCAGGGTCCGGGGAGAGCGGATATAGTGAATGCAGGGTCCGGGGAGAGCGGATATAGTGAATGCAGGGTCCGGGGAGAGCAGATATAGTGAATGCAGGGTCCGGGGAGAGCGGATATAGTGAATGCAGGGTCCGGGGAGAGCGGATATAGTGAATGCAGGGTCCTGGGAGAGCAGATATAGTGAATGCGGGGCCCGGGGAGAGCGGATATAGTGAATGCTGGGTCCTGGGAGAGCGGATATAGTGAATGCGGGGTCCTGGGAGAGCGGATATAGTGAATGCAGGGTCCGGGGAGAGCGGATATAGTGAATGCAGGGTCCGGGGAGAGCGGATATAGTGAATGTAGGGTTCGGGGAGAGTGGATATAGTGAATGCAGGGTCCGGGGAGAGTGAATATAGTGAATGCAGGGTCTGGGGAGAGCAAATATAGGGAATGCGGGGTCCGGGGAGAGTGGATATAGTGAATGCAGGGTCTGGGGAGAGCGGATATAGTGAATGCAGGGTCTGGGGAGAGCGGATATAGTGAATGCAGGGTTCGGGGAGAGTGGATATAGTGAATGCGGGGTCCGGGGAGAGCGGATATAGTGAATGTCGGGTCCGGGGAGAGCGGATATAGTGAATGCAGGGTCCGGGGAGAGCGGATATAGTGAATGCGGGGTCCGGGGAGACCGGATATAGTGAATGCAGGGTCCGGGGAGAGCGGATATAGTGAATGCAGGGTCCGGGGAGAGCGGATATAGTGAATGCAGGGTCCGGGGAGAGCGGATATAGTGAATGCGGGGTCCGGGGAGAGCGGATATAGTGAATGCAGGGTCTGGGGAGAGCGGATATAGTGAATGTATGGTCCAGGGAGAGCGGATATAGTGAATGTCGGGTCCTGGGAGAGCGGATATAGTGAATGCAGGGTTCGGGGAGAGTGGATATAGTGAATGCAGGGTCCGGGGAGAGTGGATATAGTGAATGCAGGGTCCGGGGAGAGCGGATATAGTGAATGCAGGGTCCGGGGAGAACGGATATAGTGAATGCAGGGTCCGGGGAGACCAGATATAGTGAATGCGGGGTCCTGGGAGACCAAATATAGTGAATGCAGGGTCCGGGGAGAGCGGATATAGTGAATGCAGGGTCCGGGGAGACCAGATATAGTGAATGCAGGGTTCGGGGAGACCAGATATAGTGAATGCAGGGTCCGGGGTTTAGTAAAACTTTAAGTAAATTATTTATGGCTGTTGGTAAGATCTCTCTGCTGAGATACAGAATTGTTCAACCGCTGTGCCCAATATGAGGGGTTCTCACCATATCTGTGCTAAGTTCCCGGGTGTGTACCCTGCTGTGCCCATTTTCAGGGTTTCCCACCATCCCTGTGCTGAGTTCCCGGGTCTGTACACCTGCTTTGCCCATTATGAGGGGTTCTCACCATTTGTGTGATAAGTTCTTGGATCTTTACCTCTGCTCTGGCCATTATGAGGAGTTCCAACAATTTTTCTGCCAAGTTCCGGGTCTGTACACCTGCTGTGCCCATTATGAGGAGTTCCCACCATCCCTGTGCTGAATTCCCAGTTCTGTACACCTGCTGTGCCCATTATGAGGGGTCCTCATCATCCCTGAAAAAGTAGATTGTATCCTGCAGAAAACTGGTCACATGACCAAATTGTAAATGTCTTATTCATGAGGAACTGTTACTTCTGATTAATGCAATTGATAAAATCTATGATGGATTGCCCATCGCTACATGTATGGCCAGCATGCACTTCTCTGATCAGTCATCCAATCAGCACCTTCACCCGGTGCTGCCGATGAATCCCCCCCTCCCCCTTCATCTTTGGACAAAAGCCACAAATAATGTGGATCAATATTCCACGGTGATAACCGCGCAGAGCTGCATACCAGAACGCCAAATCCGGCAATCAGACACAAAGACATCACAGAGGGGCCTTCCTAAAGTGCCAGAGAGGGTGTGTACACCGGCTCCATTCAGCTTGTACTTAACAGCAGGTAATCACACGTTGTAATCATGTGCATGGCGGCTTTTGAAAATCGCATTGCCAGCGCTTTGCTTTTGAGGCATAATGTGCCTATCTTCCAACTACGACAGCTTTTTATGTCTGTGAAGTAAAAAAAAAATGTATACACGGGATTTAGAGGATAAAATAAAACTGCAAAAAGCTTTTACAATTCAGGGACCAAAAAAGTACAAGGCTGTGCTCTAGAAGGGAGGTACGGAAATGGCCAAACTTCCCGGGGAATTCATACATTAGGAACGGATGAAGAACTATAACAATTTATATTATCCCCCCCCCCCCCTCTTCGTCCTCCCCCCCCTCTCTTCTCTCCCCTTCCTCTTCTCATCTCCTTCTTTCCCACCCCTTTGTCTTTCCTTTTTCTACCTCTTTCTCCTTCCTTTTACTCTCCCTTCCCCCCCCCCCCCCAATCTCTACCTCTTTCACTTTTTTCTCTCTCACCCCTTTCTCCTTTACTCTTTTCCCTCTCTCTCTCTCTTCATCTCCATCTTTTTCTCCCCCCTCTTCACCTTTCTCTCTCTCCTTTCTCTTTCTCTCTCTCTATTTATTTTCTCACCCTCTTTCTCTCCTCTCTCCCTTTCTCTTTTTCCTCTCTCTCTGCCCCTCTTTGTCTCTCTCCATCTCTTTCTTCTATCTTTCTGTCCCTCTCCGGCTCACATCTTTCTCTCTCATCATTCTACCTCTCTCCCCCCTCCTCTCTCTATTTCTTGATCTCCTTGTTTTCTCTTCCTTTCCCTTTTTCCTCTCTTTCTACCCCTTTATCTCTCTCTCCTCTCTTTCTCTCTCTTGTTTTTCTCTCTTTTTTTCTCTCTTCCCTTCCTCTTTCTCTCTTTTTATCTCCTCCTATTTCTCTATATCCCTCTTTCCTTTTCATGTCACCCTCTCTCCTCTTTCTCTCTCTCTCTTCTCTCTTTTATTCTCTCCTTCTCCACCCCCCCCCCTTCTCTCTCCTCTCCTTCTCCCCTCTCTCCCTCCCTCCCTCTCTCCCCCTCTCTCCCCCCCCCCTCCCCCCTCTCTCTCCTCCCCTCTCTCCCTCCCTCTCTCTCCTCCCCCTCTCCCCCATCTCTCTCCCCCCCTCTCTCCCCCCTTCTCTCTCCTTCTCTCCCTCTCCCCTCCTCCCCCCCTCTCTCTCTCCTTCTTTCCCTCCCCCCTCTCTCTTCCTCTCTCCCTCTCCTTCTCCCCTTCTCTCTCTTGTCCCCCCCTCTCCCCCTCTCTCCCTCTCCCCCCCCTCTCCCCTCCTCTGCCTCTCTCTCCCTCTCTCTCTCTCCCCTCCCCCCCTCTCTCCCCTCCTCTCTCCCTCTCTTTCTCTCCCGCTCGCTCTCTCTCCCTCTCTCCCTTCCCCCCTCTCTCCCCCCTCCCTCTCCCTCTCTCCCTCCCCCCCCTCTTCCTTATTCTAATTATCTCTCTCTCTCCCTCTTTCTTATTCTCATTCTCTCCCTCTCTTCCTCTCCCCCCCCCTCTCTCCCTTTCATTCATCTCTCTCTCCCTCCCTCTCTCTCTTTCTTATTCTCATTCTCTCCCCCCCCCCCTCTCATTCCCCCCTCTCTCTCTCCCCCACACCCCCTCTCTCTCTTTCTCCCTTTTTTCCTCTCTCTCCCCCCCCCCCTTATCTATCAGTGCAGACAAACACATAATGTTCCTGTCAGAAATCCAGCCAGCTCTTAGGCTGCATTCAAACCTGCGCATTTCCTAAGTACACAACAAAATATGTGCATTGTGCTGCATGTTTTGAAAACGCGCTGCAGTCAGAGGTCGCACTTGCGGTGCTATAAATCTTTAATGTCACCCTAAGTGCAGAGGCGTCCCTAGGGTTGGTGTCACCCGGTGCAGTAACATGTGGTGTAACCCCTCCAGAGAGGACGGAGCGGTGCCGGTGTAGCAGTAAAATGAGTATCCCTTGAAGATATGTATCCCCTGAAGCAATTGCGCATGCGCCAGTTTCAGGCCAAAGAAGCCGATCTCTTTAGCACAGAGCCGGCAATCGGCTTCTTTGCCCTGAAACCGACACATGTGCAGTTGCTTCAGGGGATACTCATTTTACCGCTACACCAGGGTGGGGGCAGCTGTCACTGTGCCGGAATCCTGCTCCTGCACCTCCTGTGATGGTGTCACCAGGTGCGGCCCGCACCCCCCGCGGGACGCCACTGCCTAAGCGGGGACAACAAACACGTTTTGTCATGCTACAAATGCATTACAAATTGTGGGTGGACTGACCATTCGAGCACTCGGGCACTGCCCAAGGGCTCAGGGTCAGTAGGGGGCCCTATGAAATGCCCCTGGTACTTTTTATAGGCTTTTTTGGGTGAGCTTTGAGTGTGGGCAAGGACACAGGGGCCCCATGATCCCCTATTGCCCGGGGGCCCCATGAGTTGTTAGTCCGCCCTTGACTACAATGGTTCTGGAGGTACATTGGGGCATTTGTCATGCATAGGGCAGCCCAGTCAAGTGCATGGACAGCACATTAATGCAAGAACAATGCACACAAAAACATGAGCGGGAACACGTTTCCACTACTCTCAGGTGTGAATGGGGCCTTAACTTCCCATTCACTGGCAATGCTTCCTCAGCTGCTCTGAAATCCCAAGCAGTATTGTCGGCCTTGCCTGCAGGACCACAGAACTCCTCCCTTGCCCTGTCCCTCTCTATATGGATACATTGGCTTCTTTCCCAGGAAAGAATGCTGCTCCTTTTGCTCCAGGAACCTGCCAACTCCGTGTGTAGAGAAAGGGCTCATGGGAGATGAAGTTCTGGGGGTCATGTCAACATCTGTAGGAACCAAGAAACCAGCAAGAATTTTACAAGCCTGGTGATGATGTCACAGGGAGTAATAAAAACTGTTTCTTGCTACAGTAGCAAGGTAATAGAAGATAAAATGCTGAGGCATGCTATAGAGGGGGGGAGGGGGGGGGGTGAGGGAGTTTTAGGGTCAATTTGGGCCATGTTAACCCTTTGAAGATCATAAGATTACGGAACGCCAAAATAATCCATTTTTTGTTTTTAAAGTTCGTACACTTCAGTTGCTGTAACTATTTCATGAAATAATTGGCAAAAAGCTAGATCCATTTGTTGATAAGAACTAATATTTTGACTCAAACCCCAAAAAAAAAGTATTTTAAGTTCTTAATCAGATGATACAGGCAATTAAAAACATGGGACAAATACGTCCCTTGGTCCTCATTAATACAAATCCTGCAGCAAAAACCAAAAGGCCCGTGTGCACCACAGCATTGTTCTAGGCGGCGACAGTAATGGAATAAGTTTTACACTGTCCTTTTGTAAACTCATGTAAAGGAGGATGTAGACCTCTGACCCCGTGAATCTTTTTCTCGCCTCTCTCTCTCTCTCTCCTCTCTTCCGTCTTTTGCTGTTTTATGGTGATGAAGTACGACTGATAATGCAGGAGCGTGTTACCAGGCAGAGATAGGGGTGTCATAAATAAAGCTCTCCTACTCACACAGGAGCCATAAAACAGTATTGTAGTGTGATAATTTATCAGAAGACAAGCACTGGTTTCCTTAAATAAGCCACAGTGACATTATTATGAGTTCAGAGAGACAGCTTCAAATTCTCACCATCAGTGTTGCATGAAGCAAGGCCCCCAAGTTCATCCGTCATAGCACGTTTGGTTGAAGAAAGTAAAGAATTTAACTCTGGATGGGGTACTGTCGACTTATGAAAAGTTGGGCACTACTCTGACCATAAGATAGTTGAGGTTATTGTAGATGGTAGTTAGTGGTTCTGTGTTGACCTACGTTTGGAAAGCATTTTTGAAGGACCTGGAATCAAGCGTGGGAAGTGACTGTGTGGCCATAACTAACATTGACGTCCAAAACTGTTCATAACACTGCCCCAAACTACATCACCGACCTGATATCCATTTACCACCCAACACGTACTCTCCGCTCCTCACAAGACCTCCTACTCTCTAGTTCCCTAGTCTCCTCCTCCCATGCCCGTCTCCAGGACTTCTCCAGGGCTTCCCCCAGCCTCTGGAACTCACTACCCCAATCCATCAGACTGTCACCTACCCTCCTCACCTTTAGACGCACCCTGAAAACCCATCTCTTCAGGGAAGCCTACCCCGCCCTCACCTAATTGCCGATCTCCTCCACTCTTCCTAACACTCCATCCCCACAGCTATTTCCTCCTTTACCACTATCCCCCACCCTCCTAAATTGTAAGCTCCAAGGAGCAGGGCCTTCGAGCCCCTCGTGTATTATTGTATTGTTACTGTGCTGTCTCGTGTACTGTCTCCCATTATAATGTACAGCGCTGAGCAAACTGTTGGCACTATATAAATCCTGTATAATAATAATAACTGAAAACTATCCAGCTTTGGTCAGGACACTTTGGATAATTTGTTTGGTCTAAAGGTCATCAGGAGTAATGGTTTATAATCCATGAAATAGCTTTGGGGCTGCTTTGTAATCATTCACTTCCGTATAAATCTGGAACTGAAAAGGCCAGAAGGACAGCTTAAAGTGATGCTAAACACTTTTTATAAAAAGAAAAAAATCTATTCAAGTATGTATTCTCAACTCAAAAAAGTCCCTTCTATTGTAATGCTATGTTGGTTCCTCTTCTGGAGGTTTTTTCCTTATGTCCAGGCCAGCTGTACAGAGGGAATTTCCCTAGGCACCAACAAAACTTGACTAAAGATCCATCCTTTTCCCACCCATTCAAAATTTTAAAAAAAGGTTGTGGTGGTAGTTCCATTTAATTTTTATTAAATACTCAGCAGTGGCCCTCTCACCTTTCCACTTTGAATGATTATTGTACAGAGGATTCCTCCAGATATTTCATGAAAGTTTAGAGTTCTATTTAGTACATCTAGTGAATGTCACAACCATGAACCATGACTGTCAACCACCACAAAACAAACAGCTACTTAGCCATCATAGGGGACCCCTGGTCCACATCTGCTTCTTTCCCCTTAATCTCCTGATCTTGGAGGGATGAGGTCCCTCTCTTCTTCTCAAATCCATCCTTCATTCAAAATATAGGAATGGTCATATATGAAAAATGGAATGCACTTCCCAAAAACAAACACTTTCCAATAAATTTCAACTGGAGTATGGCCAGATTCAGAGAAAACCTGTATAACAGGGAGCTTACTTCTTTGAGTTGGAGATCAAACATGTCTTATCCGTTTGAGTCCAGCACTCCAAAGACACCATCTGAAATACTACTGTTGGAGCATCCAAGACACAAAAGGAACCAGAGGCTGACTCGGCACAGCAGACTCAGCGTATAACTTAAATGAACTAAAAAATATTCTAATTCTATAGCAATAGAATATATGTAGGACCTGTCATCTTCAGATTTGTAGTAGGTCCTGCCAAGGTTTGACAACATATATTAAATTCACAAGAGGCACAGTGGAGCTTCTCCTTTGTTTGAGTCAAGCAAAGATGGAAACAGTTTACATTTTATGTCAATGATGTAGCATAGAGTTACTCAATATCTCTCAACAAAACAAAGCACAGCTTTAGACCTCTTCAATGCCCAACTTCAACCCACTCAAACGTGCATTCATTCGGACATATTCTGCTAAACCGTGCCCCTTCAGAGCATCAGAAAAATCGTGACTGTCCCTCCAAAATGGGGACAGTTGGAAATTATGATTTTCTCCTCTCGAACTTAATTATTCAACGTTTTCTGGCAGAATTCCCTTCTTTGATGCTCTTCTATTCCCCGATGTCGTGGTTTGGCTTATTTACAGTTGTCTGACACAGTTCCTGCCTGCTAATTAACTTCCTGATTGCCTACAATCTGGAACTTGTCCACTGCACTCTTGGTAAAATCACGCTGCCATTAGCCGCTAATGATTAATTTACTGTTATGTCAAGGGACAATCCTTGAACTTTCAGCACCCTTAATGAATGCTGACCAAGTGGTCTGCCACTGGTGGGAAAAAAATAAAATAAAATGACACGACTGAAAGTGGTCTCTGATGGCTTGAAGTTTTAACATCGGTTTTGGGTGGAACTGGCTTTTATTGAATGCAGTAGTCTATTATAAACTGAGGTTTGTTCGTAGGTATATTCACAGCAGTAAGTGTCTGCTGGATTAGTCACTTATTTTTGGCCATCGTTGATGAAGGTTTTCCGTACTTGTCAAAGAAAATAGGTTTAAGCTACGTGATATATCATTGGAAATAGCTGAAGCAAATTTGGGCTTGGTGCTCAGTTGTAGACCCTACAATACTTAGAAATTCTGTGCACACCTTGACTTCAGAACTGTCCTGAGTGGAAGACTTGCCAGAGGTCTAAGAACTAAAGAACAGGAGCTACAACTGTGCTCTTCTTGCTGGAGGCCTATGGTTTGCCAAGCCCTTGTGAATAATGAACAGATACGAGTGAAATGAACGTTCTGCATATTTCTAAGGATTGGTCAGGTCATCCTTGGCATTGGCCCTGTGATTTCTGTTGATGTAGGCAGAAACACTGACTGGCTGAACTTCAATTAAAGTGGATTTTTTTGGAAACTGTACAAGTCTGAATAAATACATTTCTAACATGAATGACCATTTAGCCATTCGGGTCAGTAGGGGGCCCCATGAGATGCCCCTGGTCCCTTTCATAGGCTTTTTTGGGTGTGGTTTGAGTGTAGGCGAGGACACATTTTAGGCTTAGCCCACACTTTCTAGTAAGCTCCAGATATGACCATGAAATTTGTTATAGCCCTGATGATGGAGGTGGCCTTTCCCTGAAACGTGTTGCTACAGTATATTTTATGCGCTTAACCAATAAATACTGTATGTTATAGTCACCATACACCCTTCAATAAATGGTCCTTCAAGAATTGGTCAAGTCATCCTTGGCATTGGCCATGTGATTTCTGCTGATGTAGGCAGAAACGCTGACTGGACGATCTTCCCTTAAACTGGATTTTTTTGGAAACTGTACAAATCTGAATAAATACATTCCTAACATGGCCAGAGGGCGGACTGACCATTTAACAGGTCAGTAGGGGGCCCCATGAGATGCCCCTGGTACCTTTCATAGGTTTTTTTGGGTGTGGTTTGAGTGTGGGCGAGGACACAGGAGCCCATGATTTCTATCACCCAGGGGCCCCATGAGTTGTCAGTCCGCCCCTGAACATGGCCCAATATACAGAAACGGTATCAATTGTTCAAAAAAAAAAAGCTCCACCTGGCATTTAAGCCCCATTTTAGGCTTAGCCCACACTTTCTAGTAAGCTCCAGATATAACTATGAAATTTGTTATAGCCCTGATGATGGAGGTGGCCTTTCCCTGAAACGCGTTGCTACAGTATATCTTATGTGCTTAATCAATAAATACTGTATGTTATAGCCACCATACACCCTTCAATAAATGACCGAGTTCTCCAAACAAACTTTTTCTATAGGAATAATCAATGTATCGTCAACAACCCATTTGATTGATATGCCACACATGGGGAAGTGGATTTGGATCCATAATTAAAAATATGACTCTATAATAGTAAGTTATCAGTTACGTCCTCACCATGTAATCTCATAATCCGATTGACCGAAGAACGTTCATTTTCATGAACAAAGTATCTGAGTGCAGCCGATCAATGCAAAATGATCAATAATATTCTGCCCTGGCCGACTTACTCAGTTTGATCAAATCCAATCTAAATTGAGTCTAAATTGATCAGAGGGGAAGTTATGGCTATTTGATTGGTTGCAGATTTGATCGCTTTGACTGAATCACACATTGTTTGGATAAAATAAACGAAGCGTGTATGGTCATCGATAATTGGATCATCAAGTGCGATGAACATTTATACTAAGGACTCCTGAGTGCACACCCGGGAAGCCAATCGTGTGAGGAATTATTGTAATCTATGCCAGGTTGTCATTGCTCTTTGTGTCCCAACTAGGGAGATACATCCTCACTTCTTGTCTTGGAAGTGAGAAGAAATATCCCCAAGGTAAGAAAAAATCCCGCCTTACCCTAGGTTCACATCTGTGTGGGTGGTGCCGCTGTGGATCCGCACAAAAATCCACCCGCACAGAGAATTGGGGATCCGCGGGCCCAGTTTAGAACCCCAGATTTGTGCATTAAAGAGAACCTGTCACCAACTTTTTAAAAATTGGCATTAAAGTGTTACTAAACCCCGGACCCTGCATTCACTATATCTGGTCTCCCCGGACCCTGCATTCACTATATCTGGTCTCCCCGGACCCTGCATTCACTATATCTGGTCTCCCCGGACCCCGCATTCACTATATCTGGTCTCCCCGGACCCTGCATTCACTATATCCGCTCTCCCAAGTCCCTACATTCACTATATCCGCTCTCCCAAGTCCCTGCATTCACTATATCCGCTCTCCCCGGACCCTGCATTCACTAAATCTGCTCTCCCCGGACCCTGCATTCACTATATCCGCTCCCCCCGGACCCTGCATTCACTATATCTAGTCTCTCCGGACCCTGCATTCACTATATCCGCTCTCCCCGGACCCTGCATTCGCTATATCCGCTCTCCCCGGACACTGCATTCACTATATCCGCTCTCCCCGGACCCTGCATTCGCTATATCCGCTCTCCCCGGACTCTGCATTCACTATATCCGCTCTCCCCGTACCCTGCATTCACTATATCCGCTCTCCCCGGACACTGCATTCGCTATATCCGCTCTCCCCGGACTCTGCATTCACTATATCCGCTCTCCCCGTACCCTGCATTCACTATATCCGCTCTCCCCGGACACTGCATTCGCTATATCCGCTCTCCCCGGACACTGCATTCACTATATCCGCTCTCCCCGGACCCTGCATTCGCTATATCCGCTCTCCCCGGACTCTGCATTCACTATATCCGCTCTCCCCGTACCCTGCATTCACTATATCCGCTCTCCCCGGACACTGCATTCACTATATCCGCTCTCCCCGGACCCTGCATTCACTATATCTGGTCTCCCCGGACCCTGCATTCACTATATCCGGTCTCCCCGGACCCCGCATTCACTATATCCGCTCTCCCCGGACCCTGCATTCACTATATCCGCTCTCCCTGGACCCTGCATTCATATATCCGCTCTCCCCGGACCCTGCATTCACTATACCCGCTCTCCCCGGACCCTGCATTCACCATATCCGGTCTCCCCGGACCCTGCATTCACCATATCTGGTCTCCCCGGACCCTGCATTCACTATATCCGCTCTCCCCGGACCCTGCATTCACTATATCTGGTCTCACACAGTACACAGAACATGGAAATGCAATTATTTTAGTAAATATAAACTACTAAATACCTTTTCTCATCAGCAGTTAGAGCAGTCTTGTAACTCCTATCAGTGTCCATCAGAGCACTAGTTAAAGTTTGTAGTTCTGTTTTTATTCTGCTCTAGGATGATGCAGAACCCCTGACCTCTATGTGGACAGTGCTGATTGGCCCTGTGCTGATCACATGCACTCTCTCAAGAAAAGAAAAAAACTTTCTAGCAATACACACTAAACTGAGCATGTGCAGAATGGCTATGGGTTCAGTCTGTCTTATCAGGAGATAAGATGTGGACATTTGAACAATAGGAGGGGCAGAGAAGACAGGATCAAACAGCCTTTTTACACAATGTGGAGGATTAACCCCTCAGGTTCCACAGTGAGTATAACAAGCATGCTTTCCTGCATCTACAGACTGATTGTACTGTTGAGAGTTTAGGAACACTTTAAATCTGTCTAAAGTGGCCCTAATATGTATACGGTATGTATGAATGTGAGTTAGGCTACATTCACACGCTTTGTCAGCAGGCATCAGACAGGCATTTGGGAAGCGTTTTTAACACTTCTCAAACACCTATGAAAATTCTGCACATGGCAGCACACAGTGCTGTTCACACTGAAGTGTTAGCGTCTCGTCACGTTGCATCGCGGAAAAACTAACGCCTCATGTGGAGTCAGGAGGAGTTGAAGCCTCCCATTCAAGTCTATAGTGACGCTCCTGAAATGCCTGGCAGGCTTTTGCGAGGCGGTTGCGAGGCATTTGCGTAGCGTTAATACCATTAAACTTCATTATAGGCGTTTGTGGAGCAGTTTTAACGTTTGGCAAACCGCCTATCAAATGCCTCAAAAACATGCATAGGGCGTTTGGGGAGCCTTCGAGTAGCGTTTTAAAAGCGCTTCCCAAATGCCTGCCTAACATCTGTGGGCAGCACAGTGACTAAACGATTAGCACTTCCGCCTGGCAGTACTCGGGTCGTTGGTTCGAATCCCGACCACAGCACCACCTGCCTGGAGTTTGCATGTTCTCCCTGTGCCTGTGTGGGCTTCCTCCCAGCACTCCAGTTTCCTCCCACACTCCAAAGACATGCTGGGAGGTTAATTGGCCCCTGTCTAAATTGTCCCTAGTATGTGTATGTATGAATGTGAATTAGGGACCTTAGATTGTACGCCCCTTGAGGGTTAGGGACTGATGTGTATGTACGACATATATGTAAAGTGCTGCGTAAACTGACGGCGCTATAGAAGTACCTGAGATAAATAATAATACTAGGCGTTTGTGGTGCAGTGTTAACGCTTGGCAAACGCCTATTAAATGCCTCAAAAACACATATAGGGCGCTTGGGGAGCATTTGAGTAAAAAACGTTAAAAATGCTTCCCAATGCCTGTCAAATGCTATAGGGGCGTTTGGCAAGAGTTAGAAATAAGTCCAGTGTGAATGAGCCCTTAGGGACCTTAGATTGCAAGCAACTCGAGGGCAGGGGCTGATGTGAATGTACTATATACAGTATATATAAAGCTCTGTGTACATTGTCGGCACGATATAAATAAAAATATCAATCAATCAATCAATGGTTATTTGAAGTGTTTTTCCTCTTCATTTTTTTGATTCACTTGTAGCCTGGCTATGAGCTTTCTCGAAAATCCAACCACTAGAAGAATCAGTTCTCTATCAATGCCCCCTACTTGTACATCAAAGCCCCTTCCGCTTCAAGGGGTGTCTAATTACTGCCTGTGCTGTCCCAGCTCCTCTGCCCCTCCCTTCACCTTCCTATATAACCTTTTATGTAGCTGCTGGGGGGGTGGGGGGAGCAAAGGGAAATACTACTGAGTGGCTGCTGGCATTACATCCAAGATGGCGGTACTCAGCAGCAATCTCAGGGCTTTTGGATGTCTACACGAGGATGGCTTTTACAGGTCAATAACAGGCCTAAAATACTTCAATAACGTGATTGAGTTTCTTTAGTTTTCCTCTTCGATGCTTAGTGGTCAGACGCTCAACAATATCTGAGATTTCCGCACTGAGCACGGAGTGGGTTAAGTGGCAGAATTCAGACCGATGGAAAAAAAAATAGAGCATTGCGTCTTCGCGATTTCCTCCAACCTTTTACCCCGGCCCGTCCCATGGGGAACATTGTAATTCAATGCAAGAGATAGATATGAACTCCAGGCTGGTACGTCCGGTGATGTCACGCAGACTGTCTGCAGTCTGTTCCGTATTATCTGTCAGGAGAGCAGAGACAGAGGGAGACAGACTGGGAAGCAGCCACCATCGGCGGTCCCCTGCGCGGCGCAACAAAAACCCAAAGCGTCGTCTGGTGATGGATGGCGATGGAGCTGGGAGATAGGAGTTAAATACGTATGCACGGCGGAGATTGTTCGCCTTTTGTGGTGTGTGGGTAAACCGCAACATGATAATTTATTACCCGAAGGTCAAACATAGACCGTGACATTTTCTTTTTATATAAAAAGATTTATCGAGAGCTCTGCAAACAAACGGTGCTTTCACAGATATTAACTGTGACAGCATCCCACCCCCCCGTCCCCCCTCCCAGTAGACAATGAGAAATATAATATATATTCAGTTTCATGTTTTAAACACATACTGTACACACCTTGTAATATTTTCAGTCTCCTTCATCTAATGTAGCAGTTTGTAGTCTTTATCTTTAAATATTCTTCAGCCACACATAGGGCCCAGTCAGGGCCGGTGCTAAATTATTTTGCATCCTAGGCAAGACCAGCTACTTGTGCCCCCCCCCCCAAAAAAAAAATAAAATAAATAAAAAACAGTAGGAAATATTAAATCAGCAAAACATGAAACTGCTAAATTTCTATTAAGGGACTGAGTCTGAGAGGAACACTTGAAGGAGCGGCAGCTCAGCTGCTACACTGACCCAGACACTGGACATGTATCGCTGTCCTTTCTTCCTCCCCTCCCTTAGAAAATATTAAATCAACAAAACATGAAACTGCTAAATCTCTTTTAAGGGACTGAGTCTGAGAGGAATACTGGAAGGAGCAGCAGCTCAGCTGCTACACTGACCCCAGACACTGGACATCTTCTTCTGTCCTTTCTTCCTCCCCTCTCCTTGAAAATATTAAATCAAAAAAACATGAAACTGCTAAATTTCTTTTAAGGGACGGAGTCTGAGAGGAACACTCGAAGAAGCGGCAGCTCAGCTGCTACACTGACCCCAGACACTGGACATATTCTTCTGTCCTTTCTTCCTCCCCTCCCCTTGAAAATATTAAAACAAAAAAACATGAAACTGCTAAATTTCTTTTAAGGGACTGAGTCTGAGAGGAACACTAGAAGGAGCTGCAGCTCAGCTGCTACACTGACCAGAGACACAGGGTCTGGACTGGAAATGGAGGAAGCAGGAAGGTTCAGCTGTTCATGTGGGAACTCTACGCATCTTCGAGAGTGCTAAGAAAGTGGTGGTTGTCTGAGACAATGGCACTGTTTCCTACTATCACTGCTTTGGGTGGCCTAGGACCTGTGAGTGCTGGACAGTGCACCCAATGGTTAGAGGGGGGACCGCTGTGTGCATACTATTGGAGGACTCAGGAGGTAAGTACTGAGTTCTTCTATAACATTACATACATACGCATCCCATACTGTAAAGGTTCATGGTACACTGTCTGAAATATTTATCTTCTACACCTACTACTACCTACCAGGGGCGGACTGACAACTCATGGGGCCCCCGGGCAATAGGGGATCATGGGCCCCTGTGTCCTTGCCCAAACTCAAAAAAACCTATGAAAAAGGTACCAAGGGCATCTCATGGGGCCCCCTACTGACCCCGGGCCCTTGGGCAGTGCCCAAGTTTCCAAATGGTCAGTCCACCCCTGCTACCTACTTTATCTACACTAATACTGTATGATTGTTTCGGGGGGAGTTTTTGAATTGCTAAACTCAGGACAGCAAATAGGGTTTGTACCACAGTGGAGCAGCATCTCCTAGGTTGTCCAATTGGAAAACAAAAACGTTGAACGTCATATCGCCTGACAAGTATGAACACAAAAGTAGATTTGGACATTTGAACACGATGACGTGTTGTACATAAGTGGGTGTAAATAATGCAGTATGACAGATCCTACCTACATTTTTTGGTAGCAGGTTTTAAAGAGGAACCTTCGCTTTTATAGAAATGGTCTATAATCATATGAGGTTTGTGTAATGGTGGCTCCTAGGTTTTTAAAACTTGCGGCTAGTACTGGGCGAGATTTCTCCATTCCTGATGTCAGCTAGTGGAGTATAATGGGAACGGATACCAAAACCGGCAACAGAAAGACCAACATTCCCCTACAGTAATTGCCGATAGCAATTCCCCTACCACAGGCATACAACTCTGGTCAAAATCTAGTCAGCTACGGTTTCCATGAAAAGGTTGGAGCACCTAGGCCCCCACATCATATCCATCCAGACCCTGGAGGAAAGTGATCCTGGTCCTCAAGCACTGCCCGCTGAGCCCTGCCGTTCCCTGACAGCTGCTGCCTGAAATTTGTGGTTCCTCATCCCGACAGACCTGGGTTCCTCATGAAAGCTCTACGACTATCTGAAGGATAAAATTGCCCGTAGGCTCTGCGAACCGGAAAACAAAAAAATAAATAAGTTCTGATTTAAGAGGAAATTAAAAATGTAATAACTTGGCTGCAGGTGCTTTCAATAAAGCTTTAACTTCCTCTGAGCCGGACGGCCTTCTATACATTGGCGCAGTATACAGTAGATGATCCCTCTGGCTGTCAGATAGTCTTCATTACCTCTAGTCTGCAATAAAGGGAAAGGGTTACAGTGCAGGGGGGGGCACAGACAGACTATATATATATATACAGATACACTGGGAAAGACAGTGTAGAGGGTACAAAGGAGCTTTACTTTCTGCACATGACTACTAAAAATATTGGTCATCTTAAAGTAAACCCGTCACGGGAAAAGCCTAACCAGCTTAACTCTTTCATCTGTAGGTGGATACACACTTGATGGCCATCACGTCTATAGGACCTTGTTGGATGTTCCATTTCAAAAATATGGGGATTAATATGGAGCACTCCATTCTTTGTTCAGGTTATAACAGCCTCTGCTCTTCCAGGAAGACTTTCCACCAGATTTTGTAGCATGTCTGTTGGAAGTTGTGTTCAAAAGTGCATTTATGAGGTCAAGTACTGATGTTGGACAAGAAGACCTATACATAATTACTAACAATGTTTATCATCTTAAAGTAAACCCATCATTGGAAAAGTTTAGCCAGTTTAACTCTTACCTGAAGAACATCTGTAGGTGGATATACACAACATGGCCATTACACTTATAGGAGCTTGTTGAACTTCTCATTACAAATGTTTGGGGATTAATATGAAGCTCCCATACTTTTGTTGTGGGTTATAAGAGCCACCACTCTTCTGGGAAGGCTTTCCACCAGATACTATCGTGTGTCTGTCAGAATTTGTGACCAAAAGAACATTTGTCAGGTCAGGTCAGGTACTAATGTTGTCCTTTGGCTCACCCTCTGACGATGTGTGTGGCACGTAACGCGTAAGGAGGAGCCTGCTCACGCCCCTGACGTCACGTCGTCGGAGCATCGTGGAGCTCCAGGCGGCCATTACGTTTTTGGGACGGTCAGCGTCTGATCTTACCGTTTTCATATATGTTTTGGATGCATCCCTGCTTATCTACTCAATAAATTTGTTTTACCCTACTACACTATGGGCGCCTTTTTGCTTTGGCCCCGTGTGGGGAGAATCTTTTTCAGACACCTTTTGCTCCGGGTTTATCCAGAAAGGGAGGCACCTGTCACTATTAGAGCTACACCTACTTATCTCTAAAGGGGAACTCTGGTCTGGAGCATTAACCTGCTAGTGTTCCTGAACCTGATCCACTCTGAGAGGGAAGTCATCCTGCCTGCTGATCCAGATGTGTAGTCCGGTCCATACCAGGAATCAATTTGTTCATTGCACTTTAATAGTGCACTTCCGGTGAGTGCGCATTTCTACTATTTATCACAAGGCACTTTCACCGATCTGGAATTGTGGGGACTTTATTGTGGAATTATTAACCTTTTACACTATTGTATCACATTTTAGCGCTGCGCTATTTTTATGATATTCTTACTAAGGTGTTATGTTGGTTACCTTGAGTGTACAGCTGCTGAACTGAGCAGCGCTCACTTTTATTTCTGTTTTAAGGTAGTAATGTTGGATGAGTAGACTTGGCATCCCAAGTGTCCAGTATGGTTGAAGTCTTGGCTCTCTGCGGGTCACTCTAGTTCAGTGTTTTCCTTACTCATTCCTCAGATACCCCCAACAGGCTATGTTTGCAAAGTCAAGAAAATTCGGAAAACATGGCCTGTTGGGAGTACCTGAGGACTGGGGTTGTGAACCAATGGTCTAGTTTCTCTACATTAAGCTCATCATGCCACGTCTTCATGGAAGTAGCTTTGTGCACTGGGCCACAGTCTTGCTGGAACAAAATACAGCAACCTTCCCCAAACTATTACCAGATGGTCTGAAGCACACAGTCATCCACAATGTCTTTGTATGTTGTAGTGTTAATGGTACCCTTCACTGGAAACACCTGAACTCAGTAATTTGGAGGGGGGTCCACCAACTTTTGGCCATATAGTGTAGCGGCTGAGCTGTGCTGCATGGCGCAAAATCATTACACTAAACTGATAATATATGGCTAAATGGTTAGCACTTCCGCCTGGCAGTACTAGGGTTAGATGTTCAAATCCCAGCCACGGCACCTCCTGCCTGGAGTTTGCATGTTCTCCCTGTGCCTGCGTGGGTTTCCTCCAGGTACTCTGGTTTCCATTCACACTCCAAAGACATGCTGGTAGGTGAATTGGATCCTTTCTAAATTGTCCCTAGTATGTGTATGTATGAATGTGAGTTAGGGACCTTAGATTGTACACCCCTTGAGGGTTAGGGACTTATGTGAATGTATAATATATATGTAAAGCGCTGTGTAAATTGATGGCACTATATATGTACCTGAAATAAATAAAAATAAATGTATATAGTAACTAAAAAAAGGTAGGAGAACTATAGTATGCCCTTAAAATCATACTTGTATCCTGTCCCAAGACTTACAGAACTGTGAAGAAGAACAACAAAAAGAAGCGCACCAACCTTGCGCATTACCTCAGTAACCAAAATTTATTAAATAAAAGAATGGTACTCACAAACAGCGAATAAAAACAGGCATGTAAGTCCTCAAAGGGACTTTAAAGGCAAGATGTCAATGCGAATCCCATCATGGAGGAAGCCACTCAGTACAGCTGACGCGTTTCGAAGGACATGCCTTCTTCCTCAGAGCTGCTGCTAAATAAATTTTGGTTACTGAGGTAATGCGCAAGGTTGGTGCGCTTCTTTTTGTTGTTCTTCTTCACAGTTCTGTTTGGGCTTCCCCAGCCTTGGTGTGGAGCTGCACGACCTTGTCTATTCCGGTGGTCCCTTCCTTTTTTGGAGTTTGATTCCATCTACTCACCACCGGTCTGGGTCCCGGAGCGCAGGAGTTATCGCATTTGATCCGAGACTTACAGATCCATCCCCTTACAGCAGAAGCAAGTTCTCCCCTTCCTAATGGGCACTGTACTCGGCTGAAACATTTTTCAAAGCACGTGTTAAACAACATGAAAAGAATTTGCTGCTTGCTGCCTAGAATCATCTAAAAGTACACGCAACTTCTAAATACTGTATGTAAGCATGTGTTTCAAACCTATTAGAAAATAGTTTCCAACCCATTAAAGGCTGCGCTAATGTGGACAGCTCTAGGAGAGGACCCTTATTTTATTTGGACGCACAGTTTCCAAGCACTAGAGGCAGGTGAGGTAAGCCTATTTTCCTGTAATGGATATATTTATAGCTAACGTATCTGACGTTGTGTGCTCTTCAAAACCACCTAGTGTAATAATTGTGATTCCTTCATCAAACCTTTCCCTTGATGTTCCACCCTCTCACACAGACGTGGCTGTGAAGGAATGCATGGTGCCTTTGAAGTCACTGATCTATTGCTGTTGCTAATTTATTCAAAGAATTTGAGAATTCTGACATGCACGATTGCAATTACTGGTGACCAGGGGCGGACTGACCATTTGGAAACTCGGGCACTGCCCGAGGGCCCGGGGTCAGTAGGGGGCCCCATGAGATGCCCCTGGTACCTTTTTCATAGGTTTTTTTGAGTTTGGGCAAGGACATGGGGACTCCATGGTCCCCTATTGCCTGGGGGCCCCATGAGTTGTCAGTCCGCACCTGTCCTCAACAACCATATCACTGTCAGAGGATGGAGAAAGGAAATGTTTGATGTAGAAGCAACCACTCTGATTTCATGATGGTAAAACCCTATTTGCTGTCCTGAGTTTAGCAATTCAAAAACTCCCCCCGAAACAATCATACAGTACTAGTGTAGATAAAATAGGTAGCAGGGGTGGACTGACCATTGGGAAACTCGAGGGCCCGGGGTCAGTAGGGGGCCCCATGAGATGCCCATGGTACCTTTTTCATAGGTTTGTTTGAGTTTGGGCAAGGACACAGGGGCCCATGATCCCCTATTGCCCAGGGGCCCCATGAGTTGTCAGTCCGCCCCTGGTAGGTAGTAGTAGGTGTAGAAGGTAAATATTTCAGACAGTGTACCATAAACCTTTACAGTATGGGATGCCTATGTATATAATGTTATAGAAGAACTCAGTACTTACCTCCTGAGTCCTACAATAGTATGCACACAGCCCCATGAGTTGTCAGTCCGTCCCTGCTGGTGACAGGACTGATGCCCTAGCAGTGCAGTTGGCCATTAGCGGTGGAGACAGAGCTCCTTGTTTCAAGACCCCACCCACAAGGAGCCTTCTCAATATGGTACGTTGAATTTCAGCTTTGTAGAATCGATGTGGTTATTCCTACATCAAATTTTTGTTCTTACTGTTCAACCCTTTTAAGGAGTGGGGAAGGAGTTCCTAGTTTCAAGGATCCACACACAAGGAACATTCTCAACAGGGTACATTACATTTTAGTTTCCTAGAATCAGTGTGGCTGTCAGGGACCTCGGGCTCCACCGCAGCACGCGAATCTGCGCATGCGCGGATCGCCCAGGCACTTCAATATGCGGGCATTAGGACCTGGGCGTCCGCGGCGGCAATCGCGGGCGCGCATGCGCACTCAAGCACACGGGCGCGTGCCTGGCTCCAATGACGGTGCAGGGGGCGCTATTTAAACTGGCCAGGCAGTGTTCTCATTGCCGCAAGGTCTAGTCCTGTTAGCTGTGTTCCTGTAGTGCGTTCCTTGTTGCCGACCCTGCCTGTTCTGATCCATGTTGACCTTCTCCTGCTCTGACCCCCGGCTCGTCCCTGACCATTCCTCTGCCTGTCGTTACTGTTATTTGGACCTCCTGTTACTGAACCCGGAGTGTGACCTGACTACTCTTTGTCTGCTGCTTTTGTACCGCGCCTGTCCCAATTGTTACCGACCCCGCTAGTCTGACCACGCTCACTCCTGGCGGTGATCCATCCATCCCGCTCGGACCTGGACCTGTCATCCCCTTCACAGCAGGCTCATCCCTGGCATATACCCTCAGCGGGACCCCTCTACCATAGTTGGTCTTGCACCAAGTCCATCCCCACCATCAAGGGCCCTGGTGAAAAGGCAGACTGGGACTTAGACTCCGCGTCCCGGGGAACCCCGTTCTGTGGACCACTAGATATCCTGTTGTGTGGAGCCTGACAGTGGCTATTCCTACATCAAATTTTTGTTCTTACTGTTCAACCCTTTTAAGGAGTGGGAAAGGAGCTCCTAGTTTCAAGGATCCACACACAAGGAACATTCTCAACAGGGTATATTAAATTTTGATTTCCTAGAATCAGTGTGGCTATTCCTGCATCAAATTTTCCCTCAATGTTAAACAATTAAAGGGGAAGAAGAGGAACTCCTCGTTCCAAGACTCCACTCATAAGGAGCATTCTCATAGGGTTTTACCATCATGAAATCAGAGTGGTTGCTTCTACATCAAACATTTCCTTTCTTCATCCTCTGACAGTGATATGGTTGTTGAGGACAGGGGCGGACTGACAACTCATGGGGCCCCCGGGCAATAGGGGATCATGGAGCCCCTGTGTCCTTGCCCAAACTCAAAAAAGCCTATGAAAAAGGTACCAGGGGCATCTCATGGGGCCCCCTACTGACCCCGGGCCCTCGGGCAGTGCCCGAGTTTCCAAATGGTCAGTCCGCCACTGGTTGAGGACTATACGAAGTATGCATGGTCCCTTTGCTTTCCAAATTTTCCAAGCATTGCTTGCTTCTCCGTTAAAGAGATTATCTATCATTTCCTTTTCTGATGATAGTGAGGAAATGAAGAGAACACCAAGACAGGAAGTTAATAAGTTCTCCAAAGAGGACTACTCTACCAAAAAGTTACTGTTGTCTCCATGGTAAAAAAAAAATTCATCTCACTTCCTGTCCCAGTAAAAGGAGGACATGTGGGAAAATCTCTGAAACGGGGCCACAGACAGCCAAAAAAAATTAACAGTGTTTCTAAGGCTTTCCAGCTCTTTCCAAAACTAGAAAAAAAAGACGTTTGGTTGCAAATCCTTTCAATATGCTAAAGTCAAATCAGGACATAATGAGTTTGAATAGGGTGTTATGGATTATTAATTTTAAGATTTGAAGACCTAAATTATACAGACAATTATGTCCCTATAATACTTAACTTTCAGCTGGTCCCACCATTTTTTGGGGGGGGGAGCCCCAGATGATGGTGGCGGTGGGAGGGTCAAGAACTGTATGCATGGAGAGGCGCTGGAGTCCGTGGTGTAAGTAGACTCTCATTTTTTTTTTTGTACTGAAAATATATTTACATGTAACAAAGACAATCAATATAGAGTAAGTAACATTCAACCAACAAACCTTCACGGACATTAAAGTGTTAAAAAACACAATACGAACACATTCATCAAAACATACTCCATTAATGTGATCTGTATTCAGAGTTAATAAATTATATATGGACCGAAATGTTATTTGAAAAGAAAAAAAAAAAACCTCATACTATAATAAATGTACTAATGGTCTGAAATATATAGCCCAACCCCTCGCCCCAATTCTTTAATTTTGTTTATATTTGAAAAATCAATAAAGTTTATTTAAAAATCAATAAACTTTATTAAAGAGATATATGAACCGCGGGTTACATTGGCGCCTCGTACAGTATTAAAGCTGTAATTGAGAAATTTTCTAAAGGTTATATAAGACTGCAATGACACAATAAATGGCTGTGAACACAATAAAAGAAAAAAAATATTCTGGCTCTTGGAAATTCCACTGCCTGCGCCCAAGGCACCGCTTTTAGTCCTCGCTGTTGACGAATGGTGTGTGTGTACCCGCATATGTCAAAGAGGAAGTGAAGCAGATTGATATGTGATTTACAACTACGTAGGGAAATTAGATGGCAACGGGGTTATGGCAACCGAGGTTGGTCGAGGCCAGTTTACATCTAATTGATTCCCTGGATAATTAATTGACCTGTAGATAATAAGTCCTTGAGAGATGACATAAGTCAAGAAAACACAAATTCATTAGAATAAGGATCATCTCCTTTTTGATATCATGTGCTGCAATTCCCAGAGTACATAGGTCTGTTTTAAAAGGGTCGTCCACCTTTGGATGTCGCTGCTTTATTGGCTCTTAAAGGACGTTTGGGCAACATCTCCAAAATATTTTGTTTCTTTTTGAATGTCTTCATTGTTTTTACCTACAAATCTTTTGACATCCAGAATATCAAACCTATACTTTGCCCATTGGGATCAAGGGTTTGTTTTAATTCCTTTTTCCAATCAAAATGTACTCACCCTTTCTTCTCCCCCACAATTCAATCAAAGGAAGAACCTGGTAGGACCATGTGAAGTCCATTAAATCCAGGACACTTTGGGGTTTATTTACTAAAGCTGGAGAGTGCGAAGTCAGACTCCCTTCTGCATAGAAACCAATCAGCTTTCAGGTTTCATTGCCAAAGCTTCACTGAACAAGCTGAGGTTAGAAGCTGATTGGTTTCTATGCAGAAGGGAGTCTGATTTTGCACTCTTCAGCTTTAGTAAAAAAAACCCTTTATGTCTGCCATGGTGAACCTGATGAATGGCATTAGTAAGTCCAAAAATACGAAATGCCACCAGCACACCATAAGGGTACATGTCAGGAATGGATTCACCACTGGTGTTGGGACTCACCTGCCGTGTGGGCTGCAGTACCAGGGCTGGCCAGCAGGTGCTCTCAGCAGCCAGAAGCTCATTCCTGCAATCAAGCCATCACCTGAGGCTGATTGCAGGAGGTGTATTTAAGGAATGGCCAGACCTGCAGTTAGTGCCTTGGTATATTGTTCCCATGAGCCCCTGTACCTGCATCCTGTCTGCTTCCTGCCTTATCCTGACTCTGCTTGATCCTGACTCTGCTTGAACTCTGCCTGCACCGACCTCGGCTACTCCTGACCAATCTTCTGTCTACTCCTTGTACCTTGTCTGTCCGTTAGCTACCGACCCGGCCCGCCTGACTACGTTGTGCTCCATTTATATATATACATATATATATATATATATCAATTTAGGTTTGGGTTTGTTTCACCTTGTTGTATGTATTTGTGTTAGCTTTAGGTTTGGTTTGCTGCACTGCGTTTATGTTTGTGTTGTCCTTAATAAATTATCTTGTTTACACGCTATACCTGAAGTCTGTGTTTCCCTGTGTCGGTCCACACACCTCTGGTCATTCCCGGAGCCCTGACAGTACAAAATGGAACCTTTAATAATCACCACTAAACACAAAGTGCAACATTTCAGGACAACTAATGACCCTTTCCTCAAGCAAAAGTGACCATGGCCCTATCAAAAATGCAAAATGGCACCACCAAAGTGCAAAGTGTGATATTTCATGGCCACTAAGAGCCTTTCCTCAGGAGTTAGTGACTGTGTCCCACCAAAAATATAAAATTACTCCACAAAAGTACAAAGGTCAACATTCCTGGGCCACTAAGGACTCCTTCTTCAGGCAATTGTGACTGTGGTCCCACTAAAAATGTAAAATGACACCACAAACGTACAAAGGGCAGCATTCCTGGGTCACTAAGGACTCCTTCCTCAGGCAATTGTGACTGTGGTCCCACCAAAAATGCAAAATGGCACCACCGAATTGCAAAGCACACCATCAAGGTACAAAATGTGACATTTATTAGTCACTATTAAATAACAAAGTGCAATGTTTTGGTACAACTAAGGACACTTTCCTGAAACAATAGTGACCATGGTCCTACCAAAAAAGCAAATGGCACCACCAAAATGCAAAATGTGACATTTCATGGCCACTAAGAGCCCTTCCTTAGGAGCTGGTGACTGTGGTCCCACCAAAAATGTCACCAGCACACCATTAAGGTAAAAAAATGGAATGTTTATTAGTCACGACTAAAGAGCAAAGTGTAACATTTTAGGGCAACTAATGACCCCTCCCTCAAGAAATAGTGATGATCACTATTGTCGGAGGAAGAAGTCCTTAGTGACCACGAAATGTCACACATTGGTGATGATTAACAAATGTCCCATTTTGAACCCTAATAGTCTGCTGATTACATTTTTCATCTTAGTGGCAATGAAATGTCGAACATTGCACTGTGGCGGTGTCATTTTGTATTTTTGGTAGGGCCATGGTAACTATTGCTTGAGGAAAGGGTCCTTAGTTGTCTCGAAACATTGAACTTTCCTTTTTAGCGGTGACTAATAAATGTCCCACTTTGTACCTTAATGGTGTGCTGGTGACATTTTGCATTTTTAGAGGGACCACAGTGACTTGAGAAAGGTCTCTTAGTGGCCATGAAATATGGCACTTTGGTGGTGAAACAGTCATTGCTATCTGAGGAAAGGGTCCTTAGTCTCCCCAAAATGTTGCACTTTGGTGGTGACTAATAAATGCTCCATTTTGTACTTTAATGGTGTACTGGTGTCATTTTAGATATTAGGTAGGACCATGTGACCAGGGGCGGACTGACCATTTGGCACTGCCCGAGGGCCCAGGGTCAGTAGGGGGCCCCATGAGATGCCCCTAGTAACTTTCATAGGCTTTTTTGGGTGTGGTTTGAGGGTGGGTGAGGACACAGGGGCCCCATGATCCCCTATTGCCCGGGGGCCCCATGAGTTGTCAGTCCGCCCCTGCATGTGACTCATTCCATGAGAAAGTGCTGAGCCCATCAATTCCCCTATCCACGTTAAACAGCGAAGATTAAGGAACTTCCCCTACTGGCTATTGCATTCAGCAGCTGGTGCAACCCACATCCACTGAATACCTGAATGGTGACTCCATCTGATTTGGGACAGTCACTATTCGGCCAACAATTTTACACCATGCTCCTTCAATAAAAGTCGATTGAAATATCATCTGTTGTTGAGTTGAGGAGTGCCCACTGCTCGAATTATGCTGAATTTTTGACCAACGTTTAAGCAGTGTATGGCAGACTTTACTCTGATAGGCAGGTCTTCTACATTATGTTGCTTTTTATTGACGCATTTTTGGCATCCAGAATGCCAAATTAGAAAGCCAACGATCTGAAACGTGAAGCCATTTCCCAACTTTTTGTGATCTTTGTAAATATGTTTTGGGCTGCATTCATACGCTTTAATGGACTCAGGTTCGTGCAGCAACAATTACAGAAAATCTTTTTTTAATTTATTTTTTAAAAATCATTTCAGTGCTCTTTAGTACTCTTTGCTTCCCTACTCTTTAGCAATGCCTTTCTATCCCTCCCCCGGCGAACATGTTGATTTCCCCTGCCCTTAAATATAATTTAGCTCAGATGTGTTTTCTGTAAAAGATTCTGTTGTATCCAGAGAGCAGTTTACTGTATCCTCTGCCTGGGTAAGTAAACACATTTACTGGGGTACAGAAGGATGAGGTTGAAAATATAGAGAAGAGGTCCTGTAAGGGTTCGTTCGCACCATACTGTGTGCACCGCGTGTGTGCTGGTGTGCTCCAACGTGTCATTATTATACATTTTTTGTTCCTTTTTTTTTAATTCTATGTCATTCTATGCACTACGGCATATTGTAATATGTTACAGAGTTTTGGAATTCACTATACTATGCAAAAAGTGCATCATGTCCTTTTTTTATGAAGCCATAGAAACATGGAAAGATAGAAAAGTTAAAAAAGACCAAAGGGTCCATTAGGTTTACCCCATTTTTTTGAGTTTCCTCCTTTTTTTTGGACTTTCCTCCTTTTAGCTTGAGGTCATGTTCCCTCGTTCTTGATCTGGACTTCATATTGAAAATACTGCCCTCCTGAACCATATTCACACCCTTCATACATTTACAGGTTTCAGCTATTTCCTCCAGACTGGAAATATTAATTTCCTGAAGTCTCTCCTAATATGTTTTATCTCTCAGACCTTTCACCTTTTTTGTCTCTCTGGACTCAAACTATCTTATTAATTATCTTTTTTTTGTAAGTGAGTTCTCTGGATCTAGACATTGCATTCTAAATGAGGTCTAACTAAAAATCTATAAAAGGGAACCAGGACCTCTTTACTCCTGCTGGTGATCCCTCTAATGGTACATAAAGATCTGTATAGAGGAATCAGAACATGTTTCCTCCTGCCGGTGACCCCTCAAGTGACATAAAGATCTATATAGAGGAATCAGAACATCTTTCCTCCTGCAGGTGACCCCTCAAGTGACATAAAGATCTAAATAGAGGCATCAGGAACTCCTTACTCCTGCCGGTGACCCCTCAAGTAACATAAAGATCTAAATAGAGGAATCAGGAACTCATTACTCCTGCTGGTATTTCCTCTAGTGATAACTAAAGTCTATATAGAAGAATCAGGATCTCCTTCTTCATGCTGGAGATCCTCCTAGTCATAACAAAAGATTTATATAGAGGAATCAAGACCTCGTTCATCCTGCTGGTGGTCTCTCTAGTGATAATTAAAGATCTATATAGAGGAATCAGGTCCTCCTTCCTCATGCTGGAAATCCTCCTAGTCATAACTGAAGATATATATAGAGGAATGAGGACCTCCTTTTTCCTGCTGGTGATCACTCTAGTGATAACCAAAGATCTATATAGAGCAATCAGGATCTCCTTCTTCATGCTGGAGATCCTCCTAGTCATAACAAAAGATTTATGTAGAGGAATCAAGACCTCCTTCATCCTGCTGGTGGTCCCTCTAGTGATATAAAAATCTATATAGGAGAATCAGGACCTCCTTCCTCCTACTGGTGATCCTTTTAGTGATAACCAAAGATCTATATAGAAGAATCAGGACCTCCTTCCTCCTGCTGGTGACCCCTCTAGCGATAAAAAGCTCTACTGTATATAGAGGAATCAGGACCTCCTTCCTCCAGCTGGTGATCCCTTTTGTGATATCTAAAGATCTATATAGAGGAATCAGGACCTCCTTCCTCCAGCTGGTGATCCCTTTTGTGATATCTAAAGATCTATATAGAAGAATCAGGACCTCCTTCCTCCTGCTGGTGACCCCTCTAGCGATATAAAGCTCTACTGTATATAGAGGAATCAGGACCTCCTTCCTGCAGCTGGTGATCCCTCTTGTGATATCTAAAGATCTATATAGAGGAATCAGGACCTCCTTCCTCAAGCTGGTGTTCCCTCTAGTGATAACTAAAGATCTATATAGAGGAATCAGGACCTCCTTCCTCGAGCTGGTGATTCCTCTCGTGATAACTAAAGATCTATATAGAGGAATCAGGACCTCCTTCCTCATGCTGGAGATCCCCCTAGTCATAACTGAAGATCTATATAGAGGAATCAAGACCTCCCTCCAGCTGGTGATTCCTCTTGTGATAACTAAAGATCTATATAGAGGGATCAGGACATCCTTCCTCCAGCTGGTGATCCCTCTAGTGATATAAAGATCTATATAGAGGAATCAGGACCTTCTTCCTCCTACTGGTGATCCCTCTAGTGATATAAAGATCTATATAGAGGAATCAGGACCTCCTTCCTCCAGCTGGTGATCCCTCTAGTGATATAAAGATCTATATAGAGGAATCAGGACCTCCTTCCTCCAGCTGGTGATCCCTCTAGTGATATAAAGATCTATATAGAGGAATCAGGACCTCCTTCCTCCAGCTGGTGATCCCTCTAGTGATATAAAGATCTATATAGAGGAATCAGGACCTCCTTCCTCCAGCTGGTGATCCCTGTAGTATTGCATCCTAGGAATGTTTTATGTTTTCCCACTGCATTTTCACATTTTTCAATAATCTGAAATACAGTAATAGCCGTAAGTCATAAGGCAAATTGCCCTGTTCTTGCATTGCTGGTGTGAATGAGCCCTAAGGAAAAACAATCAGTATGCAAAAAATGTAAGCTAGACCTTTCTCTTCTTTTACGCCTCTTGCATGCATGAGTAAAAAATACTTCGTTTTGTAGTGATCTGAACACAGGTGCCTTGTTGTCGATGGAACAAGACACACAGCTGCGTAAAGTTCAATAATACAGCGATGAACACAAAACTGTAAAATAAAAAATAGAACATTTTATGTTTGAGTGCTGTAATTTCTGCACATACGTGTACGCAAAGCTGCCAACTAGAAGAGGATGAAGAGGAATTTTACACATGGATACACATACGCACGTTTATGCACTTATATGCATGTATAAGTAAGGTCTTGATGGGACATTTAAATCAGGATATTTCAATAAAATCCTAAATACAGTTGCAAGAAAAAGTATGTGAATACGTGGAGTTTTGCATGAATTGGGCATAAAATGTGCTCTGAACGACATCTAAGTCACAACAATAGAAGAACACAGTCTGCTGAACATAATACTACACAAACATTAGATGTTGCCATGGTTTAATTGCACATAACATGTAAACATTTACAGTGCAGTACAGTGATCAAAGTTAACTCATGAAGAAAAGTGGTCAGGGGGTGGTAAAATCAGGCAGTTGAGCTGCCATTTTATCGACCCCTGCTGGCCACCTGAACAAGGGCATGCACTCAGGGCTTTCGCCATGACATCACCACCCAGCCCCCCCACCTCGCCTAATAAGAAAATGTGATGCATTCATTGAGAAAACGCAAAGCCTTCTCTAAATGGTGCCTATGCCAAGCTGGTAACCTGTGTTCACAATGCAGCAAGTCAGCTGCTCAGCACGGGACCCAAAAATAGTGGAGATGACTGGAGTAGAGGTGCCTACTACAGTGATTTCCGGCGTCTAGAGCAGCCTTTCTCAAACTTTTTACCCCAGAGGAACCCTTAAAAAAATGTTCAGGTTTCGGGGAACCCTTAGTAAGATTAGTCCTTTGGGGTTCATTGGGAAAAGCCCTCTTGCATGGTGGTGGCAAGTGGGAGGAATGCCCCCATTATAGAGGTGGATAGTGTAACACCCTTGCAGTACTGCCACTGGTTCTGCCAAGGGGTGCTGGACCTGAAAGTAATCAGGCAATATCAGATGGGAAGCCAGTTAGTCACAGTTGAAAGAACCCCTTACCACCCCTGGAGGAATCATACGGTTCCATGGAACCCTGGTTGAGAAAGGCTGTTCTAGAGGTATCCCACCATGGCATATGCATAGTTACACTGGTCCATGGCATATAGTTATACTGGTCCACCATAGTTACACTGGTCCATGGCATATGCATAGTTACACTGGTCCATGGCATATAGTTACACTGGTCCACCATAGTTACACTGGTCCATGGCATATAGTTACACTGGTCCACCATAGTTACACTGGTCCATGGCATATGCATAGTTACACTGGTCCATGCTAGTCCAATGTAACTGTTAAATTATTCATATTTGGATTTCTTCTTTAACTCCACCTACAGCAAAGGGGGTTCATAAATAGAGCTGGATATCTTAAAACACCATAAATAAAAAGAGATTTTAATTTCGGCGCATCTATGCTTCTTAATCCAACAGCAAGCATTTTAGGGTGAAAAAAATCTAACTATTAGGGTGACGAAAATATTCTGTCATTTGGTTGCACCTCGTGATTGGATGAGATATAAAAAAACATTTCTTTCTTTACGTTTCATTGAAACGATTTGCCGAGGTTTTCTTTACAGTGACTTGCAGAACGTAAGCATTTTGGACACTTTGCCGTATTCCCAAATGATTCCTGCAGACAATATCTCTGAATAACTGTAGCGAGTCAACATAAAGTGATAAATTAAAGCAGAAAGGTAAATATTTAACCCCGCAACTCCCAGAGGAGGTATGTATGTATTTCCGGATATAATCACGGCTTAACAAGTCCCATGTGCCAACCTATACCGGAGGAGGCTGGTAAGACATCTAATCTACATATACACAACACACGCTTGCTGTACTGCGTTCTGCTGTGACAAATATATAGAGTGATTCCTCAAGGCAGCGCAAAGAGACATTCTGTATACGTTACAATGGAGAATAAAGCATGCAAGTCCCATTGTTTGCCCATTTAGTTCTTATGCTGTATTCAGTCCTCCCGGTAGGCCAGTGTGACTAAAACGGCAAATTATAAAAGGCACACTAAAGTAGCAACACAAAACCAATATTATTTTGAGATTTATGTGTCAACACATACCAAAAAAAGATATGCAGAAGGAATTGTTTGCAAAAATATCATTTTATTCATGAAAATAAATATTCTTGGATAAAGGGCAATAGACAATACAAGCAACAGATCAGAAATAATGAGAATCAATTAGCAAATATAATAAATCCATCTTTTTCAGCAGCCATCATTAATCAGATTATTTAATTTTGTAGGTAATGTTACTCAAATAGTAAGACGCATCAGAAGAGTCTACGAACTTCACTGAGTTTGTCCACTTTATCAGGACTATGATGTCTTCTACAGAGTGCAACATTTGGCAATCTAGATGACTAAGTCTTGCAACTCTTTGGTTGTCTCAAGTAGTATTAGATGTACAAAATGCAAAGTGCAACACCATCATTAATCAGTTTATTCAATTTTGTATATACTGTTACTTAAATAGTAAGACGCATCCAAAGAGTCTACGCACTTCACTGAGTTTGTCCACTCCATCAAGACTACGACATGTCCTCTACAGAATGCAGCACTTAACATTCTAGATGACTAAGTCTTGCACTCTTTAGTTGTCTCAAATAGTATAAAACGTACAAATGCAAAGTGCAACACTTAACAATCTAAATTGCTAAGTGTTGCACTCTGTAGCATATATAGTAAATGCATCTTGTTAACCTCTTGGCAGCGGCCGAACGCAAATGTGCGGCCCCCCAGTGTCTGGGCCTAGACGTCGAGCGGCCACACATTTGCATTTTATTAAAAATACACATGTGCTGAGAGCATGCGCCCAGCGCGCTCCCAACACACACGTTTGGTACTCATGGAAATGTCCCGATCTCTCTTTTGATCGGGACCTTTCCTGATCATGTGACCGCCGTGACAGCGAATCACGGCAGTCACATGACCCTAAAACCCCACCCCGCCTCCCGCTTTCTGGAACCCTTAAAGGGCCGAGAGGCTCCAGGGCCAAGGGGTTAAACAGCCATCAGTAAGCAGATTATTCAATGCTGTAGCTAATGTTAAGTCTTGCAACTCTTTGGTTCTCTCAAGTAGTATAAGACGTACAAATGCAAAATGCAAAGCGCAACACCATCATTAGTCAGATTATTCAATTTTGTATATAATGTTACTTAAATAGTAAGACGCATCAAAAGAGTCTACGCACTTCACTGAGTTTGTCCACTCCATCAAGACTACGACGTGTCCTCTACAGAATGCAGCACTTAACATTCTAGATGACTAAGTCTTGCAACTCTTTGGTTGTCTCAAATAGTATAAGACGTACAAATGCAAAGTGCAACACTTAACAATCTAAATTGCTAAGTGTTGCACTCTGTAGCATATATAGTAAATGCATCTTGTTAACCTCTTGGCAGTGGTGGAACACAAATGTGCGGCCCCCCAGTGTCTGGGCCTAGACGTTGAGCGGCCACACATTTGCATTTTATTAAAAATACACATGTGCTGAGAGCACGCGCCCAGCGCGCTCCCAGCACACACGTTTGGTACTCATGGAAATGTCCCGATCTCCTCTTTTGATCGGGACCTTTCCTGATCATGTGACAGCAAATCACGGCGGTCACATGACCCTAAAACCCCACCTCCCGCTTTCTGGAATCCTTAAAGGGCCGAGAGGCTCCAGGGCCAAGGGGTTAAACAGCCATCATTAAGCAGATTATTCAATGCTGTAGCTAATGTTAAGTCTTGCAACTCTTTGGTTGTCTCAAATAGTATAAGACGTACAAATGCAAAATGCAAAGTGCAACACTTAGCAATCTAAATAGCTAAGTGTTGCACTCTGTAGGATATATAATAAATGCATCTTGTTAAACAGCCATCATTAATCAGATTATTCAATGCTGTAGCTAATGCTAAAGAAATAGGGAAATCCAAAGAGACTACGCGTTTCATGGAGTCCATCTGATGCATCAGGACTATGATGTCTTCTAGACATCAGATTGCTAAGTGTTGCACTCTGTAGATATAATTGTAGTCCTGATGAAGCAGACAGACACCATGAAATGCATAGATTTGGATGTCTCCTACCATTTGTTTAAAATTATCTATAAAACAGAATAATCAAATTAATAATGGCTGTTGAATAAAATGGAATTATTACATATGCTACACAGTGTAGAGTGCAACACTTAGCAACCTATATTTGTGAAGTGTTTCACTCTTTGGTTGTCTGAAATAGTAAGAGCAGGGCTGCTGTTAAGAACCACGGTGCTTCATAAAACCAACCTGACAGGGCCCCCCCAAAGAAAACACAGCGTACTGTGATTCAGTTATGAATGAACACAGTGAGTGGTTTGTATTGATCACTCATCATGTGCATTCAGAAAAGGAAGGGGCTGGTAAAGGTGCCATATTTACCAGACCCTTTACCCACTCTCTATCCTGAAGGATCCTTTTGTGTGCTAGCAGCTGCCAGTGGGAAGGAAAGGAGGGAAGCTGGCAGCACTAAGGGGGTGGGGGCACACAGGGGAGGCCAGGGAAGCTGGGGAAACGTATGGTGCACAGGGAGGATGATGGGTGTGGCAGGGGGGGCAATTACTGGAAAATATCCCCTGTATGTCTCTCCGTGCAGCAGCTGAAAGCCACTTCAAGAGAGAGGAGAAGAAGCCAGCTTACAGCTGCTGCAGAGAGAGCCACACAGGGGATCGGTTCCAGTAATTGCCCCCCACTGTGCCAATCACCCTCCCTGCCCGCATCTGATTCACCCAGCTGCCTGGGCCCCCCTGCTGGCCTGGGCCTTATACAGGAGGACTGGTGGCACCTCCTAGCGGTGGACTGACCAATTAAGCACTCGGGCGGACTGACCATTTAGGCACTCAGGCACTACTGGAGGGCCCGGGGTCAGTAGGGGGCTCCATGAGATGCCCCTGGTACCTTTCATCGGCCTTTTTGAATGTGGTTTGAGTGTGGTCACAGGGGCCCCATTATTTCCTATTGCCCGGGGGCAATGAGTTGTAAGTCCAACCCTGGTGCCCCCTTATCCATGGCCCTGAGTACGAGACATTCAAAGAGGGGATGAGCTTTATCGAGTCTGTCTGCTTCATCAGGACTGTAATGTCATCCACAGAGTGCAGTCTAGATTGCCAAGTGTTGCGCTCTGCACTCTGTAGATGACATTGTGGTCCTGATGACGCAGATTCTTTGGATTTCTCTTACTATTTGTAAAAAATTAGCTATAAAACTGAATAAACTGAATTATGATGGTTGTTAAATAAGATGGATTTATTATTTATGCTACCGAGTGCAACATTTAACAACCTACATTGCTACGTGCTGTACTCTGTAAACAACATTGTAATCCTAGTCAAGTGTATGGACTCTATGAAAATATTTATATTATTTATGAAATGCAGATGTCTCATACTATTCGATACAACCAAAAATTGCTTAACTCAAAAGAGAAGTATGGTTTTTTCTCCCTAAATTCTACTTACCTAGGAAGATTCAGCATCGGTCCCCTGCCAGCTCTAAGTGTGAGAACTCAGCGATCACATGACCAGTGATCCCTGAGTTCTCATTGCCGCTGTGAGAGATTGGTGACTGTCTTCTCACCCCCCAGAGTTCACTGGAGCGCTGGGTCCGGGGAGACCGGATATAGTGAATGCAGGGTCCGGGGAGACCAGATATAGTGAATGCAGGGTCCGGGGAGACCAGATATAGTGAATGCAGGGTCCGGGGAGACCAGATATAGTGAATGCAGGGTCCGGGGAGACCAGATATAGTGAATGCAGGGTCCGGGGAGACCAGATATTGTGAATGCAGGGTCCGGGGAGACCAGATATAGTGAATGCAGGGTCCGGGGTGACCAGATATAGTGAATGCAGGGTCCGGGGAGAGCGGATATAGTGAATGCAGGGTCCAGGGAGACCAGATATTGTGAATGCAGGGTCCGGGGAGACCAGATATAGTGAATGCAGGGTCTGGGGTGACCAGATATAGTGAATGCAGGGTCCGAGGAGACCAGATATTGTGAATGCAGGGTCCGGGGAGACCAGATATAGTGAATGTAGGGTCCGGGGAGACCAGATATAGTGAATGCAGGGTCCGGGGAGACCAGATATTGTGAATGCAGGGTCCGGGGAAACCAAATATAGTGAATGCAGGGTCCGGGGAGAGCGGATATAGTGAATGCAGGGTCTGGGGAGACCAGATATAGTGAATGCAGGGTCCAGGGAGACCAGATATAGTGAATGCAGGGTCCTGGGAGAGCGGATATCGTGAATGGAGAGTCCTGGGAGAGCATATATAGTGAATGTGGGGTCCGGGGAGATCAGATATAGTGAATGCAGGGTCTGGGGAGAGCTGATATAGTGAATGCAGGGTCCTGGGTGACCAGATATAGTGAATGCAGGGTCCAGGGAGAGCAGATATAGTGAATGCAGGGTCCGGGGAGACCAGATATAGTGAATGCAGGGTCCAGGGAGACCGGATATAGTGAATGCAGGGTCCGGGGAGAGCGGATATAGTGAATGCAGGGTCCTGGGTGACCAGATATAGTGAATGCAGGGTCCAGGGAGAGCGGATATAGTGAATGCAGGGTCCTGGGTGACCAGATATAGTGAATGCAGGGTCCAGGGAGACCGGATATAGTGAATGCAGGGCCCGGGGAGAGCGGATATAGTGAATGTAGGTCCTGGGAGACCGGATATAGTGAATGCAGGGTCCAGGGAGAGCGGATATAGTGAATGCAGGGTCCGGGGAGAGCGGATATAGTGTATGCAGGTCCTGGGAGATTAGATATAGTGAATGCAGGGTCCGGGGAGAGCGGATATAGTGAATGCAGGGTCCGGGGAGACCAGATATAATGATTGCAGCATCCAGAGTTTAGTAACAGTTTAATGAGCCAGATTGCTAACTGTTGCACTCTGCTCACTGTAGATGACAGTGTAGTCTTGATGAAGCCGATGGGCTCTGTGAAATGCTTAGACTCTTTGGATGTCCTTTACTATTTAACATTAGCTACAGAACAGAATAATCTGAAATAATGAAGGCTGTTAAACAAGATTCATATATTATATGCTACAGAATGCAACACTTACCAATCTCGACTGCTATGTGTTGCACTTTGCACTCTGCAGATGTAATTGTAGTCCTAATAAAGCCGATAGACTCCACGTAACACGTAGACTTTTTGGATTTCTCCTATTATTTGAGACAACCAAAGAGTGCAACACTTAGCAATCTAGATTGTTAAATGCTGCACTTTGCATACTGTAGATGACATCATAGTCCTGATGAAGTAGTCGAATTCTGTGAAGCTCGTAGACTCTTTGGATGTCTTGCTATTGAAGGAACATTAGCTACAAAACTGAACAATCTGATAAATGATGGCTGTTGGATTATTATATTTGCTACAGACGGCTAAGTGTTGCACTTTGCACTCGGCAGATGACATCGAAGTTATAGTGAAGTGGATAGATTGTGAAACGGGCAAGCTCTTTGGATGCCTCTTATAATTTGAGACAACCAAGGAGTGCAACACTTAGCAATCTAGGTGCATTCTGCAGATGACATTGTGACCCTGATGAAGCTGATGGACTCCATGAAATAGGCAAGTGTTGCACTTTGCACCCTGTAGATGACATCTTAGCCCTAATGAAGTGGATGGATTCCATGAAACACGTAGGTTCTTTGGATGTCTCCTATTATTTGAGACAACCAAAGAGTGCAACACTTAGCAATCTAGATTGTTAGGTGATGCACTTTGCATACTGTAGATTACATCGTAGTCCTGATGAAGTAGACAAATTCTGCGAAGCTCCTAGAATCTATGGATGTCTCTTAATAGTTTAGTAACCTTAGCTACGAAATTGAATTATGTGTTTAAAGATGGCTGTAGAGTTAGATGGATTTACTATACATGTCAATTGATTTTTAATTATTTTTGATCTGCTGTGTGTATTGTTCTTTGCCTTTTATTAAAAAAGCAAAAAAACAAAAAAAAGAACAACACTTCCTAACCCCAGAAACCACTAAACAGCTCATCCACTCCCTCATTATATCACGACTCGATTACTGCAACTCCCTCCTCACTGGCCTGCCCCACCACAGGCTATCCCTGCTTCATTCGATCCTGAATACGGCAGCCAGACTCATTCACCTTACCAACCGCTCTGTTTCCGCCACCCCCCTCTGCCAATCCCTCCACTGGCTTCCGATTGCCCAAATCAAATTCAAAATCCTAACACTGACGTACATACTGCCCCAAATTACATCACCGACCTAATATCCAAGTACCAATCAACACGCACACTCCGCTCCTCACAGGACCTCCTTCTCTCTAGTTCCCTGGTCTCCTCCTCCCATGCCCGCCTCCAGGATTTCTCCAGGGTGTCACCCATCCTCTGGAACTCCCTACCCCAATCCATCAGATTATCACCTACTCTCTACTCCTTTAGGCGCACCCTGAAAACCCACCTCTTCAGGGAAGCCTACCCCACCCCCTGCTAACCTGCCGACCTCCTCCACTCTTCCTACCACTCCATCCTCCACAGCTATCTCCTCCTGTGCCACCATCCCCTCCCTCCTAGATTGTAAGCTCGAAAGAGCAGGGCCCTCGAACCCCTTGTGTATCGCATTGTATTGTTAGTGTTCTGTCACATGTTCTGTCCCCCTTTGTAATGTACAGCGCTGAGCGAACTGTTGGCACTTTATAAATACTGTATAATAATAATTATATAATATAATTATATGTTTGCATATAATTCCTTCTGTATAATTTTTCTGTTGTAAATGGCCATTTAAATCCCAAAATAATATTGTTTTCGTGTATTATGTAATAATATATTTTATCATTATATTTAATATGGTATCCACCGAAACTAGAAAATTTTTAAATACATGCCAGGTATATAACTTTGGTCAGTTGTCAGATTGTTTATAAAGCAAATTAAAATAAAAAATCCAAGAATTCATACAACAAACTGAACGACAAATCACCCCTTGAATAAATGCCTATCAAATTCAAGGTTGGTGATTTAATTCCTGACTTAATTCTAGGACATCTTTGGTTCATATCCGATACATAGTTTCCATTTTGTTAACAAATCTATATAACTGACGCAAATATCTTAGAAAATGCTAATTATTGTGAATTTGTAAATGGTTATTTTTCTCGAAGGGATCGGTTTGTTCAGAAAGGCCATTGACATTGGTTGGCCTGCATTGGCAGGAGCAGCGGCTCTTTCTCCGTCTGCTGTCAGAAGGTGCCAAAGCTCGCTGGAAGACAGGGATGGAAGGAAGGGTCTATGTCTAGATAGCCAAACATGCAATACTAGCCAACCCGAGACAATTCCTGCCCTCATCTCTTCAGAGGTCCCTTCGTACCTTTAGACAGTATACAGAAACTGTGACTGTAGATGTAAACTTTGCTCCACCATTGTGCAAGCCAACCAGCGGCATTTTAGCTTTTACCAGTGAAAGCTTTGAATATTTAAAGTTTTCCGTTTGATTAAAAACTGCAATTATCTTTCAACACTTAAAAAATAAATAAATGTATAGATTTGCAGTCATCGTTTATATGATTCATACTAAAAGTGCTAATTATTTCCACAACAGTTAGTTAACCTTGGCTATGTCCAATGTGTTCTAATTTCTAGATAATAAACATATTTGTATTTATTTCCTTTTGTAATCAAATACTGTTATGGGAGTTCCAAGAAAGTAAAGAGCGAATTTTAAACAGAAATGTCCAGGCTTTTTTTTTTGTTTGAAACTTTGTAAGATTTTGACAAATTGGTAATTTAGAAAAGCGCCACACCCTTTCCTAACTATACAGCAGCAACTCCCACTCCACAAATATGGAAAAACAATTCAAATCCAAAATAAGAGTGCCCTAAACAAATATATAATGTCCATACATCAAATATATTCAAATCCAAAAAAAATTGATTATATATTTGTTTAGCGCACTCTTATTTTGAATTTGAATTGTAAGATTTTGATTCATATTGTAATCTCCAATTTTTTCTCTAAAAAAAAAAATTCTGGACCTCCAGTCTAGGTGACCACCTGTAATCAGAACAGGGAGTAAGGAGAAATCTTAACGATAGCAAAAGGTGACGATCAAACCCCTTACAAACACCATTCAAATATTTTCAAAAAGCATGGACTTTCTCTTTTCCAGCGAAGGGTTTGCACATATGGCCAATCTATCCTGACAGCATCTGATCATGGAAGCTAGGATGGGCCTGGTTAGTACGTGGATGGTAGACTACCTGGTAATACCACTTGTGACATTTCGTAGGGTTGTTGACTGTCTATTATAGCTTGTATTTTATATCATTGATGTTATTTGTTTTGTCATTCTGTAATGAGATTATAAGTGTTTGCACATATGTCCAATCTATCATGGCAGCATCTGATCATGGAAGCTAGGATGGGCCTTGTTAGCACGTGGATGGGAGAAAACCTGGTAATACCACTTGTGACATTTCGTAGGGTTGTTGACTGTCTATTATAGCTTGTATTTTATATCACTGATGTTATTTGTTTCGTCATTCTGTAATGAGATAATAAGTGTTTACACATATGTCCAATCTATAGTGACAGCATCTGATCATGGAAGCTAGGATGGGCCTGGTTAGTACATGGATGGGAGAAAACCTGGTAATACCACTTGTGACATTTCGTAGGGTTGTTGACTGTCTATTATAGCTTGTATTTTATATCATTCATGTTATTTGTTTTGTCATTCTGTAATGAGATAATAAGTGTTTGCACATATGTCCAATCTATAGTGACAGCATCTGATCATGGAAGCTAGGATGGGCCTGGTTAGCACGTGGATAGTAGACTACCTGGTAATACCACTTTTGACATTTCGTAGGGTTGTTGACTGTCTATTATAGCTTGTATATTATATCATTGATGTTGTTTGTTTTGTCATTCTGTAATAAGATAATAAGTGTTTACACATATGTCCAATCTATCATGACAGCATCTGATTATGGAAGCTAGGATGGGCCTGGTTAGCACGTGGATGGGAGAAAACCTGGTAATACCACTTATGACATTTCGTAGGGTTGTTGACTGTCTATTATAGCTTGTATTTTATATCATTGATATTATTTGTTTTGTAATTCTGTAATGAGATAATAAATGTTTGCACATATGTCCAATCTATCGTGACAGCATCTGTTCATGGAAGCTAGGATGGGCCTGGTTAGTACCTGGATGGGAGACCACCTGGTAATACCATTTGCTGTCTTTTCATGGGGTTATTGACTGTCTAATATAGTTTGTATTTTTTCTGTTTTATATCATTGATGATATTTATTTTGTATTCCTGCAGTGAGATAATAATAAGCGTTTTTGAGCTTTTATTTTATTTGCTCCTCATTTAGTTATAATAAGTAAAATTTGTAGCAATTTTAAAGGGTTCATTAGAAATACATTGGTTCTCCATCCTCTGTTTGATAATTAATTACCATGTATGTTTAATTGGTTGGTTCACACAGCAGGAGGTGGTACCATGCAGGTGATGTGTGATTTTATGAGATCTTCAGCCTGCACACAATGGTTTTCATAAAGACAAGGAGGATGGAACGCGTCATCCAGAAGAGCATGCTTTTTTTTAAGTAAAAAAAAGCATGCTCTTCTGGATGACGCGTTCCATCCTCCTTGTCTTTATGAAAACCATTGTGTGCAAGCTGAACCATTGTGTGCAAGCTGAAGCCTTTCATTATAACAAAGGATTTAATTTTATATTCTGTGGTTAACTTGTGGTTACAATTCACAGCATATGCATCTTTAGTGCCTATCCTTGGTGACTGGACAAAGTTGTCTTTGCTTTTAATAACAAATTTATTCTAAAATTATGAAACTGATTGTTAAATATTTACATAATTTCTTCAGATGATGAGACATCACAAAAAGCATGTACAGCTCCTTGGAGTGGGCAGTAGGACATTTCGGCAGCTGTTTTGTTTGGGGAACCCATGACGGAGCTGTAACAGAACATCTCTACCTTAGAATATTTAGTCTAATAAATACTTCCCTTGCAACATGGTGCTCTCGTAAATTGTCTCTGCATGTATTCTTGAAGATAATTTAATTGATTCATACTTAAAACATATCCAAGCATTAGCGCTAGTCATAAAATTGAAGCCTTGATATGGCTATGTCTAGTTTTAAGGTACAAATGAGCATGCTCAATTACAAACTAGGAGGTGCAACTTACAACTTTTTCGGCAATTAAAAAAAATGGCAGTTTTAGGCCACATCTTCCTCTTGCTCTTCCATGCCCACCCACTTTCACCAAGACCTTCTGTGTTATTAGTTCAAGAAATTACGCCATAGCAACTGTTTGGCAGTTGGGAAGTACCACCAAGCCAACCCAGCCCATCCATTCAAATGAGTCCTCAAAATTAACACTTCAAGTAAAATAATTGATAATAAGATCATTCACGTTTATTATTGCATTACATGTCTCAAGAGTTTACAAAATTAACTTAAGTGATAAAATTAAACTCTAAGCAGTTCATTTACATTTTAAAAACTGCACAACTTGAGCTGCAAAAACTTATGTTTCAAAGTCAACCTGTCCAGGGTTCCAAAATCTTCATCAATTACAGTTGAAAGACACAAATGCAAACATGTGGGTTGACCTCTCTTAGAATTGGAACCTCTGAAGTAAATTTTGAGTTTAACCAAAAAGGGGGTACTACAGCCAGTGATGATGCAAATTCAGTAAAACATACGGCAACTTATCTCAAAGCAACCAATCACAATGCAGTTCACTGAGCTAATGTCAATGAGAGATTAATTCATATTGGTTGCTTTAGAATAGTTCACTTGGCAAATTACTCTTTTATTTCAGAATTTCAATGATAAAGAATATTTGTTTTCAATGTAACAAACAATTTCAAACTACATTATTATTATTATAATACCACTTCCAAAATGAATCAAATATCAGATCCCCTTGTAGCATAATCTCCACCTTCACCCCTGAAGATGCAAACAATAATAATGAATATGCCAAAAAGTAATAAATAAATCCCACCCAACCAAAACACAGGTGAAAATTAAAGTCCTAAGCAAGATCCAAAATGGAATTCTAATATACCAAAAAACCACACGAATACACAACAATTAAGATTGTTAAGATTATCTAAAGCAGTGGTTCTCAACCTTCCTAATGCCGTGACCCTTTAATACAGTTCCTCATGTTGTGGTGACCCCCAACCATAAAATTATTTACCCAGTAATTATAATTCATGAGTGTCGTTTTACCTCCAATACTGCTGCTTTCAACACAGTAGCTGCTTTTAACAGAGTAGCTGCTTTCAACACAGCAGCTGCTTTCTACACAGTAGCTGCTCTTTACACATCGGAAATATGTGTTTTCTGATGGTCTTAGGGGACCCCTGTGAAAGGGTCGTTCGACCCCCAAAGGGGTCGCGACCCACAGGTTGAGAACCACTGATCTAAAGGATAATGCACTATGTATTATTTCTTTTTCTTTTGAGGTAACACTTGTCGTGGAAGCCGTTGGGAGGCTCTATTTATTTGGACAAATTTTTTTCACTTTTAATACAGAGGAGGGACATTTATGCGTATTCGTGTGGTTTTTTGGTATATTTGAATTCCATTTTGGATCTTGTTTGGCAATTTCAAACTACAGTATCCGGAAGATTTAATCCAGATACACATACCATCCATATGAAACTATGCAAGCAAACAAAATTTATAAACACTTTTCAACCACTTGCTGCTATCCAATTAGGCCAAAAGTCAGCAAGAACATTACCAAATACAAAAAGTTAATGACTAATCTGGTTGCAAATAGTCACAATCTTTATTTCCACACAAATTAGACACATTAAATGATGAACCAAAACCTCAAGGAGTTAATTGCATGCCACTAAGCAATACATCTCATTGTGCATTTTAGGCCCTAATAATACAAATATGGGATCTGTTATCCAAAAAGCCTTTTGTTTTCCAAATTAGTTTTCAAAAATATTGTTAGCATTATTTATTTTTTTACATTTTTTTTCCATTTGCTTCATTTTTGATAGCAGATGCTTTCAGTGTTGGGCTGGTAAAAACAGAAGACTGGTGTATAAAACCCAACCACGACTGTGACCAAATGGCCAATGTGAGTGTGGTTCATGTTTGATTAGGTAAAGCTTTTCAGGAGGGGATTGGAGTGCAGGATATTTAAACAGTGAATTTACAAAAGCTAACATGGCAATAAAAAGCACACAAAGACTAAGAACCCAATAGGAGTGCATCCACATATGCTCAAATAAACCTGCTTTTCTGGAACACGCCAATTTTGCCAGAGGGTCAGTTCAAGCCTCTTTAAAAATCAATACAGTTATGATGAATGAACACACCACAATGGCTAAATAAATATTATCTAGACAGAAGAGCCCGTGGGTTCTTACTTGAGTCTCAGTGCGCTTTGATTATTGACTCCCAGATTTGTGTAGTTACCCAGCATGATTACCTGGGCAGGAATTTCCTGTACTAAAGACTGGTCTCTCCTTGTGCAGGGTGACTGGTCTCATCTCCGCCCCTTCCTGTAGTTTTCTGAAGGCAGCCTTTAGTTGAAGGACTGGCTAAGCTCCTCCCAAAGCTATTTGGTGCATATACATTAAATTTTATCTTTTGTGGTTATCGAAAAATATATTTAGAGTTTCCACCTCTACTAGACTACAGAGATAAGGTAAAAATGTATGAAAAAGCAGTGATATTTAGAGCTGCAACCTTCAATATTTTAGACATGGTTCCAGATCAAAGGCTTCGGAAATTTCCAAAGCATTTTAAATAACAGCTCCCATTCTGTACTAATATCAGGGTCAACGTGTTGCTTGGTCCAACATCTGAAAATCCAGCTCTCATAGTAAGAATAGAACGTTTGACTTACCCCAGGAAGAGTCTTCTGTTCGTGCAGAGCACTTTGAGCTTTCAGAGCAGATTCTCGTTCACAGTATGTAAGGAAGGCGCAGCCTGTAATGAGCAAGACAGGACATTAGCATGAAGCCATTAACATCCTAAAAGGCTCAGCAAGAACTAAAATATCTGTTTGGAGATTATAAACATTTTTTAACAAAAGTATATATGCAGGGGCGGACTGGCCATTCGAGCACTCGGGCACTGCCCGAGGGCCCGGGGTCAGTAGGGGGCTCCATGAGATGCCCCTGGTACTTTTTTTACAGGCTTTTTTGAGTGTGTGCAAGGACACAGGGGCCCCATGATCCCCTTTTGCCCGGGGGCCCCATGAGTTGTCAGTACACCCCTGTATATATGCATGTAGGTGCACAAAATAAACAAAGGAATCAGGAGCCGTCCAATCTAAACTAGAAACCAGCAGACACTTATAAGTAGCGAAGAACTTGGGCTTCTGTGAACAAGAATAGAAAGACCTCTCTAACATTTGATAGGTTCTGTGCCTCCACGAAATCAGTAAGAGGACATAATATACTTTGCTTTGGTTTAGGTTGGGGTCTTTATGAATCCTTTTGGCCATCTCTGCCCCACTCCCTGCATTATAGATGTTGTCCATACCTTACACTGAAGCTAAATATCCTTAACCACTTCCAGTCCGGACACTTTCCCCCCCTTCCTGTCCAGGACAATTTTCAGCTTTCAGCACTATCACACTTTGAATGACAATTGCGCAGTCATGCAACACTGTACCCAAATTAATTTTTTACCTTTTTTTTGAGACAGATAAAGCTTTATTTTGGTGGTATTTATTCACCGCTGGGATTTTTATTTTTTTTGCTATGTAAATAAAAATGTCCAAAAATTTTGAAAAAAAGTCTTTTTTTTAATAAAATTTTGCAAATAAATAATATTTCATCATAAATCTTTGCCAAAATTTATTCCGTTATCTTTTTAGTAAAAACAAAATCCAAATTAGTTTATAACCAAAAATTATAATTTTTAAACATTTATTTTTACATTTTTATTTAATTTTTTTATATTCTTATTTTTTATACATACTGTCACCCTAGCAGTACAGTGTCACCATAGTGACACTGTACTACTTGTGGGGGGTGATGAAGATTTTTTTTTTTTATACTGATTGCTTTTACACCCATATAGGATGTAAAAGCAATCATTTCTCTTTCTCTCTGTGTGCATTCTTGCACTCATTGAGAAGTACTGAGTGAGCTGTGATTGGTCACAGCTTGTCACATGGTACAAGGCTGTTGTGAATAGCCTTGTACCATGTGACCTCTGTGATCATTCAGAGATTTCACACGTAGTAAGCAATGATGTCACAAGTGACATCTTGCTTACTACTTTGCATGTGATCACTGATTGGCCAATCGGTGATCACATGATCGGGACCTCGTACAGAGGTCCCGTCCGATGATCAGTGTTTCACTGTGTCCGGAGGACACAGCAGGCACCGGATCGCGGTGCTGCACGCTCCCAGGGAGCGCGCACAAGCAGGGTGCGGGGAGGCCATTTATAGACGGCCACCTGACCCTGCACTGCCACCGTCTGGCCGTTTATATGCAACAGCCGGTCGGGAAGTGGTTAAAAGTAGATTGATGGCTGCCTATGCGCAAAATAAACAATGAACTTCCTATTTTTTGGAGTTGTGATAGAAGAGTTGATATATACCAAAAAACCTTCTTATTTTAGGCAACCCTTTCTAATGGCATTGTTTACAGAAACTACTGCCAAACTACTTTGTTTAGAGGCAACTTACCAATGCACCTCTCCGTGAACAAAAATATTCTCCCAGTCTTTCCCCCAAGAACCAATTACCCTCCCTCATTGGATGCTGCCATTTTGTTCTTTTCACAGCTTAGGAAGGGTGACCCCAGTTTGTCAATTGCCCACACATTACAGACACCATTGCCCTTTCAGTCAAGCATCGTTGCTTTCTGCAGACATTACTGATTGTAGGTGGTCAGTAGTATCTGGAGGAGTGGTTACAGATGGACATGAGGGCCTAGCTGTTTGCATATCAATAACGACAGTATTTATTCCACTTAGCCTTCATGTTATTGAGGAAGGAGAACATTTGAAACAGCTGTGTAGAAATAATCAAGGTACCACTATAGTTACATACTTGTTGAATGGAAATATTTACCGATGGTGCCTTCCACTTGCACTGTTCAAAAACCTCACACCCCACCACCACCATGGGATGTCATAATAATGATACTCAACTATCTGTTGAGTTATAGTAGTAAAAAAAAAGAAATGTCCAGCATGACATCTACCCTTAGTTAATTGACTAATCACCTAACCTTTAAAGAGAGCCTGAACTCAAAATAAAAATATAAAGATTTATGCCTAAACTAAAAAATATACCCTGTTTTGAATTCCTCAAAAGAAAAAAAAGAAAAATGCACTGACTGTGCCTAGGAGCTCTTTTAACTTGAGCTGTATATCTGCAGCGTGAGACCATCTAAGGCACTGCTGCCTCTGGCTGCTAGTCTCACTAGATTTGGAGTGAGATTTGGTGATATCATTACAGTGCTGCTCACTGCTCTCCTTGCTGGAGAAGAAGCTCAACCTGAGGCCCTGCAGTGCAAGGGTCTCCCTGCATCTGCTTCATCTATTCAGTGGATCTGTGCATTCTCCACATTTTCTGCTGTTACTTGATTATTCCTCTCTCAGTAATCAGATCAACAATCATGAAGGGGGTGGCTCTGACATCAGAAAATAAGGCCCCATCTCTACCAAGCTAGGCACCTTCACACAGAGACACAGTACAGAACAAGGCATGGCAAGCAAGCAACAGGGAAAAGATCAGCTGCAGGGAGCTTACAGGTGACAATGGTAATGAGTCCTTTGCGTTTCAGACAAAACCAGGCCGGGCTATGCACATTCAAATACTTACATTTTCTTAACAAGTAAACCTTAAAACAAGGCCTCAATGACCTGTGCATGTGCAGGCACTGTGGAGTAGTTCGTCCTCACAGTCTGTTGCTAACGTTTTTCATTATTTTCTCTCTATAATTCCACCCCAGGGGAGGACTGACCATTTGGAAACTCGGGCACTGGGTCAGTAGGGGGCCCCATGAGATGCCCCTGGTACCTTTTTCATAGGCTTTTTTGAGTTTGGGCAAGGACACAGGGGCCCCATGATCCCCTATTGCCCGGGGGCCCCATGAGCTGTCAGTCTGCCCCTGCTCCACCCCCCTCCTTATCCACTTCCCCACCTCCCTGTTTGCTTGCGGAAGCACCAGGAAGACAATATAGCTTCAATGGGTGAATGCTCAGCATGGTGCAAGTGAAAGTTGAGATTAAGCAGCAAGGTGGGAGTGGACCATTTAGGTTTAATGTGTTACTTTTCCACTTATGCGGAAAGTACAGGTTCACTTTACCCTAATCGGTAACAATAAATTTAACCCCCGCAGTAGCAATAAAAAAATGCATCTGAACTAAAAATGATCCGAACTATCATCTGCTCCTGGAGTCTTTTAAATAAGTTCATAAATAAAGAGTAATGCTTTCTCCCTGGAATATCTGGCGCTTCCACACAGTTCCAAGAGGCACCCTGATGGAGATTATTTAATTACGTTTCACTCGTATAAATATTGTTGTTTAATGGTGTATACGAGGAGATACATCAAATCCGTAATTAAAATCTGTAGCCATCGGTACGACATTAGAATAGGATTATTAAATTCCTTTTTATTTTCTGTAGAAATGTTGAATTCGGGAAAACTATTTCCTCACTGCAGTCAAGCAAAGGCCCTGCAAAGTTATTCTAAAAAATCTATTTTTTTATCTTTAAAGGATAAACACACTTGTACGGTATATAAAATCCTTTATTAAATCTACCTAATTACATTAGTTATTGGTCTCAGGGGCTCAGTGGTGGTACGCTACCTGACAAAAGGTTTGAGGACATTTTATATCTATCTGAGCTTCTTGGACATCCTATTTCCAAATCAGGGTCTTCAACATGGAGTTGACCTTCCTTTGGAAAAGCCTCCACTCATCTGAGAAGTGCTCCATTTAGCCAAATGAGTATTTTTGAGGTCAAGTACTGATATTGGACCTGGCTTTCTGTTCAATTCATCCCAAAGTTGTTCAGTAGTGTTGAGGTCAGGGCTCTGTGCATGCCACTCGTGTTCCTCCACACCAAACTCAAGAAACCATGTCTATATCTATAACTACATCACTGACCTGATATCCATCTACCACCCAAAACACAGTCTCCGCTCCTCACAAGACCTCCTACTCTCCAGCTCCCTGGTCTCCTCCTCCCATGCACATCTCCAGGACTTCTCCAGGGCTTCCCCCATCCTCTGGAACTCACAACCCCAATCCTTCAGACTGTCACCTACCCTCCTCACCTTTAGGCACACCCTGAAACCCATCTCTTCAGAGAAGCCTACCCCGCCCTCACCTAACTGCTGATCTCCTCCGCTCTCCCCACCACTCCATCCCCCACAGCTATTTCCTCCTGTACCACTCTCCCCTCCATCCTAGATTGTAAGCTCCAAGGAGCAGGGCCCTCAAACCCCTTGTTTATTTTATTGTATTGTTACTGTACTGTCTCATGTATTGTCTCCCATTGTAATGTACAGCGCTGAGAAAACTGTTGGCGCTATACAAATACTGTATAATAATAATAATAATATGAAGCTGCCATTGTAACCAAGGGTATAGTCAACCTGGAACAGGAAATGGTCTTTCCCAAACTGTTCCCACAACACTGGAAATGCACAGTTGTCTTTGTTGTAATATGTACAGCACCCTTCACTGGAAACACCTGAACTGAATAATTTGAAGGTTCCCATTTGAAGGTTCCCATACCTTTGGTTTTATAGGTAGATATGATGGTCATGTGTCCACAAACATTTAGCCTTATAGTGTAGCTCTATAGAAATTGAGCTTTTATGGCAGAGAAAAAAAAAATAAATCCTAGCCCCCTTCCCGAAATAAGCCCTGAATCAGGGGTGGACTGACAATTCTTAGGGCCCCCGGGCAATAGGAAATCATGGGGCCCCCTGTGTCCTTGCCCACACTCAAACCACACCCAAAAAAGCCAATGAAAGGTACCAGGGGCATCTCATGGGGCCCCCTACTGACCCCGGGCCCTCGGGCAGTGCCCGAGTGGCTAAATGGTCAGTCCGCCCCTGCCCTGAATAACAGCACAACAGTTGTTTATGCCCATTGAGAGATATGTACAGCAAACCTCCTATCAGTGTCACATGACCACATTACATGCTACCAACAAGATCCTCTGCAGTTAATATAGGGTCAGACAGCAATATACTGTATCTTTTCACTGTCAGTCTAGATGGTATTAATGGGCAATAGGAAATAGAAGACCTCTTCTACATGTCACAGGACTAGTCAGGCAGCAACTGACACCACTAGGATATTACAAAAGATGGTTTAGGCATCATAAAGAATACCAATATGGCAGTAGGATGGGTCCCAGCAACTATGCAACCCACATCTAGTATAAAGTGTCCCTTAGGTCCTTGAGGGCCAATGTCCAGCTGCACAGTCTGCATAAATGGTACATCCACTATTGGGGCCTAAAGTAATATATGGTACCAGTTTAGAGTATCAATACAGTTCACTATAAATGCTTCCAAACCCAACAACGTGGACATACAATGTAAGTCACAGAAGTGGACATAAAATTTATGTCCCCTTCAGGGGCCTAAACTGATTTACACTACCAGTTCAGAGTATCAATGCAGTTCACTATAAATGCTACCAAACCCAACAAAGTGTACATACAATGTAAATCCCAGAAGTGGACATAGAATGTATTTCCCATTCAGGGGCCTAAACTGATTTACAGTACCAGTTCAGAGTATCAATACAGTTCACTATAAATGTTACCAAACCCAACAACGTGGATATACAATGTAAGTCCCAGAAGTGGACATAAAATGTATGTCCCCTTCAGGGGCCTAAACTGATTTACACTATCAGTTCAGAGTATCAATGCAGTTCACTATAAATGCTACCAAACCCAACAAAGTGGACATACTGTACAATGTAAATCCCAGAAGTGGACATAGAATGTATTTCCCATTCAGGGGCCTAAACTGATTTACAGTACCAGTTCAGAGTATCAATGCAGTTCACTACACATGATACCAAACCCAACAAAGTGTACATACAATGTGAGTCCCAGAAGTGGACATAAAATTTATGTCCCCTTCAGGGGCCTAAACTGATTTACAGTACCAGTTCAGAGTATCAATGCAATTCACTATACATGATACCAAACCCAACATATTGACTAAACAGTTGAGGAGGAGCCATGTCTGAAAGTTCAAATCTGCTGAAAATCAAATAACTCGTATAAATAAAAGCTGAAGGCAATAATATTTTAAGAAAAAAAGACAAACAGTAAAGGGAGATCTCTATCCAAGCTAAAAAAAAAATGGCAGAAAACTTGGGCATGTTTCTCATAATACTTCTGCGAAGGTCTTCAACTTGACACATGATTTTGGTTTGTGCAACCTCCCTCTTATGCTATACTGTCTGTGAGACTGCAGTTGGCTCAGGAATAGGGTGGCGTTAGGACACGATAATACACCACCCTGTATTTTCACAGTCCTAGATAGAAGGCCTTTCAGAAAGTGAGAATGCAGACAACTGGGGATTTATATAACGGGGTGACCAGGTGCAGATTATTAATTCCAAGATGAAAACTAGAGCTTCCCAGCAGGTAGGCCGCATCTCCTCAATGCATTTAAAATTTTCATGTTTGACCAGAGTGTACCTCTAGCACAACATGACCCTGATGTAGATACAACATTGTTTTGCAGAGGTGCAGAGGGATAGGTTGCAGTATTATATTATGTTATTGCACACAGAGATAAATTTTCTGTGTTTCTGAATCTCCCCAGGTGTGACCGTGGCAGGTTACACTCTATTAACTTGTTTACAGCCTGTGGAGAATGCCGATCTTTGTAATGTATCCCGCCGGGTGATGAATAGATGAGGTGGAGTATAGAGAGTATGGATAAATACAATAAGGCTTCTTCCTTCTTGGCTGGAGAGATGACTCTGCCCAAAGGTTCAACCTATGAAATAAATTCATTTTCGGATAGGTTTGGTATTAATTTTACGCTTGAAAATTACAACTCATCAAAAACAACAACAAAAAAACATTTTGTTGTAGGTAACTGACATGATGCCTACAAGACTTGAAGAGATGGGGTCTTCAAGGATGCAAATTGGAGCTTTAGAACATATATATATATATAGGTCAAAGCATAGGCAGTCAATGAATTAAAATGCGACTCTGCCCAAAGGTTCAACCCATGAAATAAATTCATTTTCGGATAAGTTTGGTATTAATTTTACGCTTGAAATTTACAACTCATCAAAAACAACAACAAAAAGAAAAACATTTTGTTGTAGGTAACTGACATGATGCCTACAAGACTTGAAGAGATGGGGTCTTCAAGGATGCAAATTGGAGCTTTAGAACATATATATAGGTCGAAGTATAGGCAGTCAATTAATTAAAATGCGACTCTGGCCAATGGTTCAACTTATGAAATAAATACATTTTTGGATAAGTTTGGTATTCATTTTACACTTGAAAATTACAACTCATCAAAAACATCAACAAAAAAACATTTTGTTGTAGGTAACTGACATGATGCCTACAAGACTTGAAGAGATGGGGTCTTCAAGGATGCAAATTGGAGCTTTAGAACATATATATATATATATATAGGTCAAAGCATAGGCAGTCAATAAATTAAAATGTGACTCTGCCCAAAGGTTCAACCCATGAAATAAATTCATTTTCGGATAAGTTTGGTATTAATTTTACGCTTGAAATTTACAACTCATCAAAAACAACAACAAAAAGAAAAACATTTTGTTGTAGGTAACTGACATGATGCCTACAAGACTTGAAGAGATGGGGTCTTCAAGGATGCAAATTGGAGCTTTAGAACATATATATATATAGGTCAAAGCAGAGGCAGTCAATGAATTAAAATGCGACTCTGGCTAAATGTTCAACTTATGAAATAAATTCATTTTCGGATAGGTTTGGTATTAATTTTACGCTTGAAAATTACAACTCATCAAAAACAACAACGAAAAGAAAAACATTTTGTTGTAGGTAACTGACATGATGCCTACAAGACGTGAAGAGATGGGGTCTTCAAGGATGCAAATTGGAGCTTTAGAACATATATATAGGTCGAAGTATAGGCAGTCAATTAATTAAAATGCGACTCTGGCCAATGGTTCAACTTATGAAATAAATACATTTTTGGATAAGTTTGGTATTCATTTTACACTTGAAAATTACAACTCATCAAAAACATCAACAAAAAAACATTTTGTTGTAGGTAACTGACATGATGCCTACAAGACTTGAAGAGATGGGGTCTTCAAGGATACAAATTGGAGCTTTAGAACATATATGTATATAGGTTGAAACATAGGCAGTCAATGAATTAAAATGCGACTCTGCCCAAAGGTTCAACCCATGAAATAAATTCATTTTCGGATAAATTTGGTAGTAATTTTACACTTGAAAATTACAACTCATCTAAAACAACAACAAAAAGAAAAACATTTTGTTGTAGATAACTGACATGATGCCTACAAGACTTGAAGAGATGGGGTCTTCAAGGATGCAAATTGGAGCTTTAGAACATATATATACATAGGTCGAAGCAGAGGCAGTCAATGAATTAAAATGCGACTCTGCCCAAAGGTTCAACCCATGAAATAAATTCATTTTCGGATAAGTTTGGTATTAATTTTACACTTGGAAATTACAACTAATCAAAAACAACAACAAAAAAACATTTTGTTGTAGGTAACTGACATGATGTCTACAAGACTTGAAGAGATGGGGTCTTCAAGGATGCAAATTGGAGCTTTAGAACATATATATATATATAGGTCAAAGCGTAGGCAGTCAATGAATTAAAATGCGACTCTGCCCAAAGGTTCAACCCATGAAATAAATTCATTTTCGGATAAGTTTGGTATTAACCGCATGCCGCCCAGCCACTGTACATATACGGCGGCAGGGCAGCATTCGCAGGCAAAACCACATTTTAAAACGTGTGTTTTGTAAACAAATAGGGGGCGCGGGCGAGGCACGCCGCCGCCCTATTTGTCCCGCGGATCACCGCCGCAGAAGTCAGTCGCCGGGTCACAGCCGCTCCTTAGCGGCTATGTCCCGGCGATCGGCGGTAAACAGTGACAGACAGCACAGCTGCAGTAGCTGTGCTGTCTGTCTGTCACTTCCCTGTCAGCTCGAGGATGAGCTGATCGAGAGAACAGTTTCGATCAGCCTTGTCCCGCCCAGCACACACCCCGCCCCCTAGTAAAACATTCCCCTCACTCCTATAACCTTCCCTTCAAAATAAAGTTAACCCCTTCCTCCCCATTGCCATTAGTACAGTGTCCGTTTTTTTTTTTTTTTGCACTGATCACTGTATTAGTGTTTTTGGGGATGTCAGTGACCCCAAGTCAGTACCCCCCAATGTCAGAATGTCTGCCACAGTCCCACCATAAGTCGCTGGTCGCTGCCATAAGTCCCTGATCGCCGCCATAAGTCCCTGATCGCCCCCATTATTAGTATAAAAAAAACCTAAAAATCCCAGTATCTATCCCGCCATTTGTAAACGCTATAACTTTCACGTAAACCAATTAATTTACATGTATTGGGTTTTTTTTTTAGCAAAGACATGTCGCAGAATGCATTTTGGCAGAAATTTATGACTAAATTTGATTTTTGCATTTTTTTTTTTATTGGACATGTTTTATAGCAAAAAGTCCAAAATATTGTTTTTTTTTTTCCTCAAAATTGTCAGCCTTTTTTTTTTTTTTTATAGCGCAAAAAATAAAAACTGCACAGGCAATCAAATACCACCGAAAGAAAGCTCAATTTGTGGGGAAAAAAAGTATGTAAATTTCATTTATGTACCATATTGGATGACCGCGCAATTGTCCGTTAAACTAGCGCAGCACTGTATAGCAGAAAAATGGCGTAAATTGCAGTATTTATACCATAGTTTGTAGACGCTATAACTTCCACACAAAGCAATCTACATACACTTATTGGGATTTTTTTTACCAAAAACATGGAGCAGAATACATTTTGGCCTAAATTTATAACTAACTTTGAGTTTACTATATATTTTTATAGCTGAAAGTAAAAAATATTGTTTTTCTTCAAAATTTTTGGCCTTTTTTCGTTCATAGCGTGAAAAATAGAAAGCGCACAGGTGATCAAATTACACCGAAAGAAAGCTCTATTTGTGTGAAAAAAAGGACGTAAATTTCGTTTGGGTGCAGCATTGCATGACCGCGCAATTATCAGTTGAATTAGTGCAGCGCCGAGTAGCAAAAAAAGGCCTGGTCATTAAGGGGGGTAAATCCTCAGGAGCTCAAGTGGTTAATTTTACGCTTGAAATTTACAACTCATCAAAAACAACAACAAAAAGAAAAACATTTTGTTGTAGGTAACTGACATGATGCCTACAAGACTTGAAGAGATGGGGTCTTCAAGGATGCAAATTGGAGCTTTAGAACATATATATATATATATAGGTCAAAGCAGAGGCAGTCAATGAATTAAAATGCGACTCTGGCTAAATGTTCAACTTATAAAAAAAATTCATTTTCGGATAAGTTTGGTATTAATTTTACGATTGAAAATTACAACTCATCAAAAACAACAACGAAAAGAAAAACATTTTGTTGTAGGTAACTGACATGATGCCTACAAGACTTGAAGAGATGGGGTCTTCAAGGATGCAAATTGGAGCTTTAGAACATATATATATAGGTCGAAGCAGAGGCAGTCAATTAATTAAAATGCGACTCTGGCCAAAGGTAAAACCTAACAAATAAATTCATTTTCGGATAGGTTTGGTATTAATTTTACGCTTGAAAATTACAACTCATCAAAAACAACAACAACAAAAAAACATTTTGTTGTAGGTAACTGACATGATGTCTACAAGACTTGAAGAGATGGAGTCTTCAAGGATGCAAATTGGAGCTTTAGAACATATATATAGGTCGAAGTATAGGCAGTCAATTAATTAAAATGCGACTCTGGCCAATGGTTCAACTTATGAAATAAATAAATTTTCAAATAAGTTTGGTATTAATTTTACACTTGAAAATTACAACTCATCAAAAACAACAACAACAAAAAAACATTTTGTTGTAGGTAACTGACATGATGCCTACAAGACTTGAAGAGATGGGGTCTTCAAGGATGCAAATTGGAGCTTTAGAACATATATGTATATAGGTTGAAACATAGGCAGTCAATGAATTAAAATACGACTCTGCCCAAAGGTTCAACCCATGAAATAAATTCATTTTCGGATAAGTTTGGTAGTAATTTTACACTTGAAAATTACAACTCATCTAAAACAACAACAAAAAGAAAAACATTTTGTTGTAGATAACTGACATGATGCCTACAAGACTTGAAGAGATGGGGTCTTCAAGGATGCAAATTGGAGTTTTAGAACATATATATATAGGTCGAAGCAGAGGCAGTCAATGAATTAAAATGCGCATAGACCAATATATATTTTATAACAGAAATTTCAAAAAGGCTTGACGTATTTGAAAGGAAGGTGCTTAAGGGAATATATGGAAATATGGAGATATCCAGATATAACAGCAAGATATATTAAAGATAAGGATGCAATATTATTAGCAATAAAATCCATCCAAAATGGTCTGGGCAAGTTAAACAGGATTGGTATGCAAAGAAGATTCACTAAACAAGATCAGAAGAAAGATATATTGGCCGACCCAGATGGATGGAATGAAAGAGGACCTACGAGAGACTATAATAAAATGGAAGGTTAGGAGCAACCGACCTGCTCCAAGCCAAATTCACAAAATTAGACCAGTTACCATCAAGTCATTTACACAGCCAAACCTATCTCCGGTTGGTGTGGCAGTACAATTAATAGACACAGCATTACAATCTGCTTTGGACTCCCACTATGCTCCTCGTATCAGGACCATTCATCTCAAACCTTCAGATACATCTAGAAAAAAAAATGTTGCTTCCATGACACATAGCAAGAGACACGCTTGTGTGTCTCCAGATGTGCCATAGGACTCCAAAACTATGGCCCTCCAGCTGTTGAAGTACTACAAGTCCCATCATGCCTCTAGGACCCTTGCCTGTAGCTGTCAGGGAATTGCCGTTCCTCAACACCTGAAGGGCCATAGTTTGGAGACCCCTGGTCTAGAGTCTTCCAGATGCTTAACATTCCCAACAAACCAACCGAGACCTTGTGCCATAGGACTCCAAAACTATGGACCTCAAGCTGTTGAAGTACTACAAGTCCCATCATGCCTCTAGGACTCTTGCCTGTAGCTGTCAGAGTCTTGCAAGACCTGCATGGGACTTTCCGTTCCTCAACACCTGGAGGGCCATAGTTTGGAGACCCCTGGTCTAGAGTCTTCCATATGCTTAACATTCCCAACAAACCAACCGAGACCTTGTGCCATAGGACTCCAAAACTATGGCCCTCAAGCTGTTGAAGTACTACAAGTCCCATCATGCCTCTAGGACTCTTGCCTGTAGCTGTCAGAGTCTTGCAGGGCCTCATGGGACTTGCAGTTCCTCAACACCTGGAGGGCCATAGTTTGGAGACCCCTGGTCTAGAGTCTTCCGGATGCCTAACATTCCCGACAAACCAAGACCTTATGCCATAGGACTCCAAAACTATGGCCCTCCAGCTGTTGAAGTACTACAAGTCCCACAATGCTTCTAGGAGTCTGTTGGAGTCTTGCAAGCCCTCATGGGACTTGCCGTCCCTCAACACCTGAAGGGCCATAGTTTGGAGACTCCTGGTCTAGAGTCTTCCAGATGCTTAACATTCCCGACAAACCAACCGAGACCTTGTGTCATAGGACTCCAAAACTATGGCCCTCCAGCTGTTGAAGTACTACAAGTCCCACAAAGCTTCTAGAAGTCTGTTGGAGTCTTGCAAGACCTCATGGGACTTGCAGTTCCTCAACACCTGGAGAGCCATAGTTTGGAGACCCCTGGTCTAGAGTCTTCCAGATGCCTAACATTCCCAACAAACCAATACCTTATGCCATAGGACTCCAAAACTATGGCCCTCCAGCTGTTGAAGTACTACAAGTCCCACAAAGCTTCTAGAAGTCTGTTGGAGTCTTGCAAGACCTCATGGGACTTGCAGTTCCTCAACACCTGGAGGGTCATAGTTTGGAGACCCCTGGTCTAGAGTCTTCCGGATGCCTAACATTCCCGACAAACCAAGACCTTATGCCATAGGACTCCAAAACTATGGCCCTCCAGCTGTTGAAGTACTACAAGTCCCACAATGATTCTAAGAGTTTGTTGGAGTCTTGCAAGCCCTCATGGGACTTGCCGTCCCTCAACACCTGAAGGGCCATAGTTTGGAGACTCCTGGTCTAGAGTCTTCCAGATGCTTAACATTCCCGACAAACCAACCGAGACCTTGTGTCATAGGACTCCAAAACTATGGCCCTCCAGCTGTTGAAGTACTACAAGTCCCACAAAGCTTCTAGAAGTCTGTTGGAGTCTTGCAAGACCTCATGGGACTTGCAGTTCCTCAACACCTGGAGGGTCATAGTTTGGAGACTCCTGGTCTAGAGTCTTCCAGATGCTTAACATTCCCGACAAACCAACCGAGACCTTGTGCCATAGGACTCTATCGTCCGTCTCTGGCCGGTCTTTTGATTCTGAAGAGTGTCAATCTGTATAAATAAAAGATGATAACAGCAGGGTAAGTTATGAAGGGAATCTCAAAGCTCTGCGGCCACATTCCACAATATTACAAAACGTCTCGCCTCGGGCCCCGGACCCCGGCTCCGCTCATAAAACACTTTATTGTAATACTTGAATATCTTACCCGCTTGACCACTTTCTGCTTTAATTGAATTACGGCAATATTTCATTTAACGCGCAATTTTATTTTAACTCCACGAGATTTTTTATTGGCATTATTAATTGGACAGATCTGATCTAGTTCTGGTTGCAGCTCTAACGGGGCGAAGTAAAAAAAGAAAGAAAAGAAAGGCAGCGATCAGGAATACCCACCGGATCCCTAGGCCATGCACACAAGTGACAGTAGGGGGCACTCAACACTCCTCCCCCCCTACTGAACTCCTCCAACCTCCAGGCCAAAACCCAGACCACCTTGCTTGGTCCTCATAACCAACTATATGTAGCCTTTGCTTCAATGAGCCTTTCAGCCGATTAACCCCTCGCCCTCCAGAGGATTTATCCTCCTTCCTGACCAGCCCATTTTTTGCAAAACAGCGCTGCATTACTTTAACTGACAATTGCGCGGTCATGCAACACTGCACCCAAATTAAATTTACGTCCTTTTTTTCCTACAAACAATTCTGAAAAAAAAAAACCCAATATTTTTGACTTTTTGCTATTAACCCCTCACCTTTCAGAGGATTTACCCTCCTTCCTGACCAGCCCATTTTTTGCAAAACAGCGCTGCATTACTTTAACTGACAATTGCGCGGTCATGCAACGCTGCGCCCAAATGAAATGTACATCTTTTTTTCTACAAACAATACTGAAAAAAAAATATATTTTTGACTTTTTGCTATTAACCCCTCGCACTCCAGAGGATTTACCCCCCTTCCTGACCAGCCCATTTTTTGTGAAACGGCGCTGCATTACTTTAACTAACAGTTGCGCAGTCATGCAACGCTGCACCCAAATGAAATTACGTACTTTTTTTTTCTACAAACAATTCTGAAAAAAAAAAAACAATATTTTTAACTTTTTGCTATTAACCCCTCACCCTCCAGAGGATTTACCCTCCTTCCTGACCAGCCCATTTTTTGCAAAACAGCGCTGCATTACTTTAACTGACAATTGCCCGGTTGTGCAACGCTGCACCCAAATGAAATTTATGTTCTTTTTTTCCTACAAACAATTCTGAAAAAAAATATATATTTTTGACTTTTTGCTATTAACCCCTCGCCCTCCTGAGGATTTATCTCCATTCCTGAGCAGGCTGTTTTTTGCAAAATGGCGCTGCGTTATTTTAAATGACAATTGCACAGTCATGCAACACTGCACCCAAATGAAATTGACGTCCTTTTTTCCCCACAAATAGAGCTTTCTTTTGGTGGTATTTGATCACCTAGGCGCTTTATAGTTTTTGTACTATAAACAAAAAAAGTCTGACTATTCTGAAAAAAATCCCAATATTTTTGACTTTTTGCTATTAACACTTCGCCCTCCAATTGCTGTAACTGACAACTGCGCGGTCATGCAACGCTGCACCCAAATGAAATTGACGTCCTTTTTCCCCCAGAAATAGAGCTTTCTTTTGGTGGTATTTGATCGCCTGTGCGCTTTCTATTTTTTGTGCTATAAACAAAAAAAGACCATTTATTTTGAAAAAAAAAACCCAATATTTTTTACTTTTTGCTATTAACCCTCGCACTCCAGTTACTGTAACTGACAATTACACAATCATGCAACGCTGCACCCCAATTAAATTTACGTACTTTTTTTCTACAAACAATTCTGAAAAAAAAAATATTTTTGACTTTTTGCTTATTACCCTTTGCCCTCCAGAGGATTTCCCCCCCTTCCTGACCAGGCCATTGTTTGCGATACGGCGCTGCGTTACTGTAACTGACAATTGCGCGGTCATGCAACAATGCACCCAAATGAAATATACGCCTTTTTTTTCCTACAAACAATTCTGAAAAAATTAAAAACAATATTTTTGACTTTTTGCTATTAACCCCTCGCCCTCCAGAGGATTTATCCCCATTCCTGACCAGGCTGTTTTTTGCAAAATGGCGCTGCCTTATCTTAAATGACAATTGCGCGGTCATGCAATGCTGCACCCATATGAAATTGACATCCTTTTTTCTCCACAAATATAGCTTTCTTTCGGTGGTATTTGATCACCTGTGCACTTTCTATTTTTTGCACTATAAATAAAAAAAGACCGACAATTCTGAAAAAAACCCATGAAAAAATATGCAACGCTGCACCCAAATAAATTTATGTCCTTTTTTCCTACAAACAATTCTGAAAAAAAAACCAAACAGTATTTTTGACTTTTTGCTATTAACCCCTCGCCCTCCAGAGGATTTACCCTCCTTCCTGACCAGCCCATTTCTTGCAAAACAGCGCTGCATTACTTTAACTGACAATTGTGCGTTCATGCAACACTCCACCCAAATCAAATTTACGTCCTTTTTTCCTATAAACAATTCTCAAAAAAAAAATATTTTTTTGACTTTTTGCTATTAACCCCTCGCCCTCCAGATGATTTATCTCCATTCCTGACCCGGCCATTTTTTGTGAAACGGCGCTGCCTTACTTTAACTGACAATTGCGCGGTCATGCAATGTTGCACCCTAACGAAATTGACGTCCTTTTTTCTCCACAAATAGAGCTTTCTTTCGGTGGTATTTGATCGCCTGTGCGCTTTCCATTTTTTGGACTATAAACAAAAAGAGACCGACAATTCTGAAAAAACTCCCCATATTGTTGACTTTTTGCTATTAACCCCTTGCCCTCCAGTCACTGTAACTGACAGTTACACAATCATGCAACGCTGCACCCAAATTAAATGTATGTCCTTTTTTTTCCTACAAACAATTCTGAAAAAAAAACAAACACTATTTTTTACTTTTTGCTATTAACCCCTCGCCCTCCAGAGGATTTACCCTCCTTCCTGACCAGCCCATTTCTTGCAAAACAGCGCTGCATTACTTTAACTGACAATTGCGCGGTCATGCAACGCTGCACCCAAATGAAATTTACGTCCTTTTTTTCCTACAAACAATTCTGCAAAAAAATATTATTTTTTTTACTTTTTGCTATTAACCCCTCACCCTCCTGAGGATTTATCTCCATTCCTGACCAGGCTGTTTTTTGCAAAATGGCGCTGCCTTACTTTAACTGACAATTGCACAGTCATGCAACACTGCACCCAAGGGAAATTGACGTCCTTTTTTCTCCACAAATAGAGCTTTCTTTCGGTGGTATTTGATCGCCTGTGCGCTTTTTATTTTTTGTACTATAAATAAAAAAAGACTGACAATTCTGAAAAAAACTCCCCATAATTTTGACTTTTTGCTATTAACCCCTCGCCCTCCAGTTACTGTAACTGACAATTGCACGGTCATGCAATGCTGCACCCAAATGAAATGTACATCTTTTTTTTTCTACAAACAATTCTGAAAAAAAAACAATATTTTTGACTGTTTGCTATTAACCCCTCGCCCTACAGAGGATTCCCCCCAGTTCCTGACCAGGCCATTTTTTGCGATACGGCGCTGCTTACTTTAAATGATGATTGCACGGTCATGCAACACTGCACCCAAATGAAATTGATGTCCTTTTTCCCCACAAATAGAGCTTTCTTTTGGTGGTATTTGATCACCTGTGCGCTTTCTATTTTTTGTACTATAAACGAAAAAAATACCGACTATTCTGACAAAAAATCCCAATAATTTTGACTTTTTGCTATTAACCCCTCGCCCTCCAATTGCTGTAACTGACAACTGCGCGGTCATGCAACGCTGCACCCAAATGAAATGTACATCTTTTTTTTTCTACAAACAATTCTGAAAAAACCCCCAATATTTTTGACTTTTTGCTATTAACCCCTCGCCCTCCAGAGGATTTCCCCCACTTCCTGACCAGGCTGTTTTTTGCGATACTGCACTGCTTACTTTAAATGACAATTGCGCGGTCATGCAACTCTGCACCCAAATGAAATTGACGTCCTTTTTTCCCCACAAATAGAGATTTCTTTTAGTGGTATTGATCACCTGTGCACTATTTTTTGTACTATAAATAAAAAAAAACGACAATTCTGAAAAAACTCCCCATATTTTTGACTTTTTGCTATTAACCCCTCGCCCTCCATTTACTGTAACTGACAATTACACAATCATGCAACGCTGCACCCAAATTAAATGTACGTCCTTTTTTTCCTACAAACAATTCTGAAAAAAAAATAATATTTTTGACTTTTGCTTATAACCCCTCGCCCTCTAGAGGATTCCCCCCCCCCCTTCCTGACCAGGCCATTGTTTGCGATACGGCGCTGCATTACTGTAACTGACAATTGCGCGGTCATGCAACACTGCACCCAAATGAAATTTACGCCCTTTTTTTTCCTACAAACAATTCTAAAAACAAACAATATTTTTGATTTTTTGCTATTAACCCCTCGTACTCCAGAGGATTTCCCCCCTTCCTGACCAGGCTGTTTTTTGTAAAATGACGCTGCCTTACTTTAACTGACAATTGCACAGTCATGCAACACTGCACCCAAATAAAATTGACATCCTTTTTTCCCCACAAATAGAGCTTTCTTTCGGTGGTATTTGATCGCCTGTGCGCTTTCTATTTTTTGCGCTATAAACAAAAAAAGACCATTTATTTTGAAAAAAATATTTTTTACTTTTTGCTATTAACCCCTCGCCCTCCAGTTACTGTAACTGACAATTACACAATCATGCAACGCTGCACCCAAATTAAATTTACGTCCTTTTTTTTCCTACAAACAATTCAGAAAAAAAAACCCAATATTTTTGACTTTTTGCTATTAACCCCTTGCCCTCCAGAGGATTCCCCCCCCCCTTCCCGACCAGGCTATTTTTTGCGATACGGCACTGTGTTAGTTTAACTGACAACTGCGCGGTCATGCAACGCTGCACCCAAATTAAATTTCTGTCCTTTTTTTCCCACAAATTTAGCTTTCTTTAGGTGGTATTTTATCGCCTATGCACTTTTTATTTTTTGTGCTATAAACAAAAAAATATCGACAATTCTGAAAAAAAGCCCAATATTTTTCAGTTTTTGCTATTAAACATGTCCAGTAAAAAATTTAAAAAATCAAATTTTGTCATAAATTTAGCCCAAAATGTATTCTGCGACATGTCTTTGCTAAAAAAAAATCCCAATATGTGTAAATTAATTGATTTCCATGAAAGTTCTAGCGTTTACAAATTCGATTCGATTTAAATTCTAATTCCAATTTAATCTATTTTAAATTCAAATTTTGGAAGATGGTTATATTGTATTTTATTCTATTCTATTTTTTTCTTTTCTATATTATTTTCTATTTATTTTATTCTATTCTATTTTTTATTTTATTTTCCTTTTTAATTTTAATTTCAGAAGATATTTATATTCTTTCTATTCTATTTTATTCAAATCTATTCTATAGTTTTTTTTGTTCTATTTTATTTTTTAAATATTTTATTTTTAAATTTACTCTAATTGTTCTATTGTTTTTTCTATTCTATTTTATTTTTTTCTATTGTATATAAATTTATTCATTTTGAAATTCAGATTTCGGAAGACAGTGATGCTCTTTCTATTTTATGCTATTCTATAATTTTTTTTCAATTCTGATCTATTCTATTCAAATTTGAATTTATTCTATTCGAAATTCAATTTGATTAGACAGTTATATTCTAGTTTATTCTATTTTATTCTATTCTATTGTTTTTTTCTGTTCTATTTTATTTTTTAAATATTTTATTTTTACATTTATTCTATTCGAAATTCGAATTTCAGAAGACAGTTATGCTCTTTCTATTTTATGCTATTCTATAGTTTTTTTCTATTCTGATCTATTCTATTCATATTTGAATTTATACTATTCTAAATTCAAATTCAGAAGACAGTTATATTCTAATTTATTCTATTTTATTGTTTATTCTATTCTTTTCTATTCTATTCTATTCTAATTCAAATTTATTCTATTCAAAATTATAATTTCGGAAGACAGTTATCTATTTTATTCTATTCTATTGTTTATTCTATTCTATTCTTTATTTTGCTATTCTATTCTATTCTTTTTTGTTATATCCTACATACAAAACGCATTAAAAACCCATGTGCAAAAACGCAAAACACACCGCAAAAAGCACTGCAGAAGCGGATCAAACACAAACTGCATAGGTGAGAACCTAGCTTAAGGTGTTTTTGATGCATTTTTTCGCTTTTTTTTCTTTTTCTTGTTGCAGATTTAAAACGCAAAACGCATGTGCAAAAATGCAAAACGCACTGGAAAAAGCACCGCAGAAACAGATCGAACGCAAACTGCCTAGGGCTAGATTCGCACCTATGCAGGTTGCGTTTGACCCGTTTCTGCATTGCATTTAGCGCTTCATTTTGCACCTGCGTTTTTTATGTGTTTTTGCTGTGTTTCGGGTTTTTTTTTTGTTCTTGTTGCTAGACAGATCTAAACCACAAAATGCATCAAAAACGCAGTAAAAATGCACTTCATGCTTTTCTGCAGAAACAAACAACTATTTTGCGTTCAAAAAAGCCCCTGAGCCCGGGTTCACACTGATGCGGTGCAAAATTTGCACTGATTTTTCACTGCATCACCATTGCACTCCGTGACCCTGTACTACTTGTAGGGAGTGATGAAGATTTTTTTTTTTTTTACACTGATTGCTTTTACACCCATAAAGGCTGTAAAAGCAATCATTTCTCCTTCTCTCTGGCTGCATTCTTGCAGCCATTGAGAAATACTGTGTGAGCTGTAATTGGTCACAGCTTGTCACATGGTACAAGGCTGTTGTGAATAGCCCTGTACCATGTGATCTCTGTGATCATTTACAGATTTCATATGTAGTAAGCAATGATGACAGGAAGTGACATCTTGCTTACTACTCTGCATGTGATCACTGATTGGCCAATCAGTGATCACATGATTGGGACCTCATACAGAGGTCCCATACAGAGATTGGTGTTCCACTGTGTCCGGAGGACACAGCGGGCACCGGATCGCGGTGCTGCATGCTCCAAGAGAGCGCGCACAAGCCGGGGGCTGTTTATAAATGGCCACCCACCCCTCCACTGCCACCGTATGGCCGTTTATATACAACTGCCAGAAGGGAAGTGGTTAAAAAATATATATATATATACATAAATAAATATAAAAAAATAAAAGAAAAAATACAGAAAAAATACCTAGATCAAGGTTTGATCTAGTTCAGTGCCAGGGTTAGTGTTTGGGTCAAGGTCAGGGTCAAAGGTCAGGATTTTAAAAAAAAAACTTGTGTCAGTCAGTGTGTTTTAGGTAAAAAAAGACAAAAACAAAATGCGCACTATTGTTTCTGGGCTGTACTCCGGGTACAAACAACAAATAACACACACATAGATGGTATCGCTGCGATCATCAAGAGCTGGAGAATTTATTTTGGTTGTTCTTTGGTGGTAGGTTATGGTAATAACAAGAAACACACAGCTAAATAAAAAAAAAATGATTTTATTTTATTATTTTGGGCCAGTTTTCCTTTGATAATCAAAAAAAATCAGGAGATACCCATTACCATTTACCACCAAATGAAAGAACAATTTGACCTGAAAAAATCACGGTATAATCCACCCGGATGTACAAAGTAGTTGTGGTGATATGGATGGTTTTACTAACACATGTCTAAATATATAAATAAGTATAAATTAAAATTTGATTAGAATAGATTAGAATAGAAAAAAAAATAGAATAGCATAAAATAGAAAGAGCATAACTGTCTTCCGAAATTCAAATTACGAATAGAATACATTTAAAAATAAAATATTTATAAAATAAAAAAAACGCAAAGCACATCAAAAACGTATCAAAAACACGGCAAAAATGCAAAACGCTCCGCAAAAACGCACTGCAAAACGACTGCGCTGCACTTCTGGAAACCGCTTGGGTGTGAACCTGGGGTAACGCTGAGGTGAGCGATATCGCACGCAGGCCTAAAAAGAAATCATGGGAAAGGTTCTAATTCCTCTTTCAGCTTTTGAATTTTGAATAGAATAGAATAAACAATAAAATAGAATAAACTAGAATATAACTGTCTTCTGAAATTGAATATTGAATAGAATAGAATAGAGTATAACTGTCTTCTGAAATTGAATATCGAATAGTATAAATTCAAATTTGAATATAACTGTCTTCCGAAATTAGAATTTTGAATAAAATAGAATAAATAATAAAATAGAATAAATTAGAATATAACTGTCTTCTGAAATTGAATATCGAATACTATAAATTCAAATTTGAATATTACTGTCTTCCGAAATTTGAATTTTGAATAGAATAGAATAAACAATAAAATAGAATAAACTAGAATATAACTGTCTTCTGAAATTGAATATCGAATAGTATAAATTCAAATTTGAATATTACTGTCTTCCAAAATTAGAATTTTGAATAGAATAGAATATAACTGTCTTCTGAAATTGAATATCGAATAGTATAAATTCAAATTTGACTATAACTGTCTTCCGAAATTAGAATTTTGAATAGAATAGAATAGAATAAACAATAAAATAGAATAAACTAGAATATAACTGTCTTCTGAAATTGAATATCGAATAGTATAAATTCAAATTTTAATATAACTGTCTTCCAAAATTAGAATTTTGAATAGAATAGAATAAACAATAAAATAGAATAAAATAGAATATAACTGTCTTCTGAAATTGAATAGCAAATAGTATAAATTCAAATTTGAATATAACTGTCTTCTGAAATTAGAATTTTGAATAGAATAGAATAAACAATAAAATAGAATAAACTAGAATATAACTGTCTTCTGAAATTGAATATTGAATAGAATAGAATAGAGTATAACCGTCTTCTGAAATTGATTATCGAATAGTATAAATTCAAATTTTAATATAACTGTCTTCTGAAATTAGAATTTTGAATAGAATAGAATAGAATAAATAATAAAATAGAATAAACTAGAATATAACTGTCTTCTGAAATTGAATATTGAATAGTATAAATTCAAATTTGAATAGAATACATTAGAATAGAAAAAACAATAGAATAGCATAAAATAGAAAGAGCATAACTGTCTTCCGAAATTCGAATTTCTAAAAGAATAAATTTAAAAATAAAATATTTATAAAATAAAAAAACGCAAAACACATCAAAAACTTATCAAAAACACGGCAAAAATGCAAAACGCTCCACAAAAAGCACTGCGAAATGGACTGCGCTTCTGGAAACCGCTTGGGTGTGAACCTGGGGTAACGCTGAGATGAGCGATATCGCATGCAGGCCTAAAAAGAAATCACGGGAAAGGTTCTAATTCCTCTTTCAGCTTTTGAATTTTGAATAGAATAGAATAAACAATAAAATAGAATAAACTAGAACACAACTGTCTTCTGAAATTGAATATCGAATAGTATAAATTCAAATTTGAATATAACTGTCTTCCGAAATTAGAATTTTAAATAGAATAGAATAGAATATAACTGTTTTCTGAAATTGAATATCGAATAGTATAAATTCAAATTTGAATATAACTGTGTTCCGAAATTAGAATTTCGAATAGAATAGAATAGAATAAATAATAAAACAGGATAAATTAGAATATAACTGTCTTCTGAAATTGAATATCGAATAGTATAAATTCAAATTCGAATATAACTGTGTTCCGAAATTAGAATTTTGAATAGAATAGAATAGAATAAATAATAAAACAGAATAAATTAGAATATAACTGTCTTCTGAAATTGAATATCGAATAGTATAAATTCAAATTTAAATAGAATAGATTAGAATAGAAAAAACAATAGAATAGCATAAAATAGAAAGAGCATAACTGTCTTCCGAAATTCGAATTTCGAATAGAATAAATTTAAAAATAAAATATTTATAAAATAAAAAAACGCAAAACACATCAAAAACTTATCAAAAACACGGCAAAAATGCAAAACGCTCCACAAAAAGCACTGCGAAATGGACTGCGCTTCTGGAAACCGCTTGGGTGTGAACCTGGGGTAACGCTGAGATGAGCGATATCGCATGCAGGCCTAAAAAGAAATCACGGGAAAGGTTCTAATTCCTCTTTCAGCTTTTGAATTTTGAATAGAATAGAATAAACAATAAAATAGAATAAACTAGAACACAACTGTCTTCTGAAATTGAATATCGAATAGTATAAATTCAAATTTGAATATAACTGTCTTCCGAAATTAGAATTTTGAATAGAATAGAATAGAATAAATAATAAAACAGAATAAATTAGAATATAACTGTCTTCTGAAATTGAATATCGAATAGTATAAATTCAAATTCGAATATAACTGTGTTCCGAAATTAGAATTTTGAATAGAATAGAATAGAATAAACAATAAAACAGAATAAACTAGAACACAACTGTCTTCTGAAATTGAATATCGAATAGTATAAATTCAAATTTGAATATAACTGTCTTCCGAAATTAGAATTTTAAATAGAATAGAATAGAATATAACTGTTTTCTGAAATTGAATATCGAATAGTATAAATTCAAATTCGAATATAACTGTGTTCCGAAATTAGAATTTTGAATAGAATAGAATAGAATAAATAATAAAACAGAATAAATTAGAATATAACTGTCTTCTGAAATTGAATATCGAATAGTATAAATTCAAATTCGAATATAACTGTGTTCCGAAATTAGAATTTTGAATAGAATAGAATAGAATAAATAATAAAACAGAATAAATTAGAATATAACTGTCTTCTGAAATTGAATATCGAATAGTATAAATTCAAATTTGAATAGAATAGATTAGAATAGAAAAAACAATAGAATAGCATAAAATAGAAAGAGCATAACTGTCTTCTGAAATTCGAATTTCGAATAGAATAAATGTAAAAATAAAATATTTATAAAATAAAAAAAACGCAAAACACATCAAAAACGTATCAGAAACACGGCAAAAATGCAAAACGCTCCACAAAAAGCACTGCGAAATGGACTGCGCTTCTGGAAACCACTTGGGTGTGAACCTGGGGTAACGCTGAGATGAGCGATATCGCATGCAGGCCTAAAAAGAAATCACGGGAAAGGTTCTAATTCCTCTTTCAGCTTTTGAATTTTGAATAGAATAGAATAAACAATAAAATAGAATAAACTAGAACACAACTGTCTTCTGAAATTGAATATCGAATAGTATAAATTCAAATTCGAATATAACTGTCTTCCGAAATTAGAATTTTGAATAGAATAGAATAGAATAAATAATAAAACAGAATAAATTAGAATATAACTGTCTTCTGAAATTGAATATCGAATAGTATAAATTCAAATTCGAATATAACTGTGTTCCGAAATTAGAATTTTGAATAGAATAGAATAGAATAAACAATAAAACAGAATAAACTAGAACACAACTGTCTTCTGAAATTGAATATCGAATAGTATAAATTCAAATTTGAATATAACTGTCTTCCGAAATTAGAATTTTAAATAGAATAGAATAGAATATAACTGTTTTCTGAAATTGAATATCGAATAGTATAAATTCAAATTCGAATATAACTGTGTTCCGAAATTAGAATTTTGAATAGAATAGAATAGAATAAATAATAAAACAGAATAAATTAGAATATAACTGTCTTCTGAAATTGAATATCGAATAGTATAAATTCAAATTTGAATAGAATAGATTAGAATAGAAAAAACAATAGAATAGCATAAAATAGAAAGAGCATAACTGTCTTCTGAAATTCGAATTTCGAATAGAATAAATGTAAAAATAAAATATTTATAAAATAAAAAAAACGCAAAACACATCAAAAACGTATCAGAAACACGGCAAAAATGCAAAACGCTCCACAAAAAGCACTGCGAAATGGACTGCGCTTCTGGAAACCACTTGGGTGTGAACCTGGGGTAACGCTGAGATGAGCGATATCGCATGCAGGCCTAAAAAGAAATCACGGGAAAGGTTCTAATTCCTCTTTCAGCTTTTGAATTTTGAATAGAATAGAATAAACAATAAAATAGAATAAACTAGAACACAACTGTCTTCTGAAATTGAATATCGAATAGTATAAATTCAAATTTGAATATAACTGTCTTCCGAAATTAGAATTTTGAATAGAATAGAATAGAATAAATAATAAAACAGAATAAATTAGAATATAACTGTCTTCTGAAATTGAATATCGAATAGTATAAATTCAAATTCGAATATAACTGTGTTCCGAAATTAGAATTTTGAATAGAATAGAATAGAATATAACTGTTTTCTGAAATTGAATATCGAATAGTATAAATTCAAATTCGAATATAACTGTGTTCCGAAATTAGAATTTTGAATAGAATAGAATAGAATAAATAATAAAACAGAATAAATTAGAATATAACTGTCTTCTGAAATTGAATAACGAATAGTATAAATTCAAATTCGAATATAACTGTGTTCCGAAATTAGAATTTTGAATAGAATAGAATAGAATAAACAATAAAATAGAATAAACTAGAACACAACTGTCTTCTGAAATTGAATATCGAATAGTATAAATTCAAATTTGAATATAACTGTCTTCCGAAATTAGAATTTTAAATAGAATAGAATAGAATATAACTGTTTTCTGAAATTGAATATCGAATAGTATAAATTCAAATTCGAATATAACTGTGTTCCGAAATTAGAATTTTGAATAGAATAGAATAGAATAAATAATAAAACAGAATAAATTAGAATATAACTGTCTTCTGAAATTGAATATCGAATAGTATAAATTCAAATTTGAATAGAATAGATTAGAATAGAAAAAACAATAGAATAGCATAAAATAGAAAGAGCATAACTGTCTTCCGAAATTCGAATTTCGAATAGAATAAATGTAAAAATAAAATATTTATAAAATAAAAAAAACGCAAAACACATCAAAAACGTATCAGAAACACGGCAAAAATGCAAAACACTCAGCAAAAACGGACTGCGCTGCGTTTCTGGAAACCGCTTGGGTGTGAACCTGGGGTAGCGCTGAGATGAGCGCTGTCGCACGCAGGCCTAAAAAGAAATCACGGGAAAAAGGTTCTAATTCCTCTTTTTTTTTTTCCTTTTTCCAAAGGCTACGGAGAGGGTGTAAGTGCCGAAATCGCAGCAACAAAAGCTTCCAGCTGACAAATCAAACAGAGAAGGGAAGTTGCATTTAATTTCAGTGCTAAATCAGAGAGTGAGAGCTCTCCGAGGAACAACAGAAAGTGCTCAATAGCAGCAGCACAACCAGTTGCTGCGGTTCTAATTAGACACATCATGCGGCATTGTTAGGGTGATAAAGTAGATGGAGTGCGGCTCCCATAACGGAGGCCATATATTATCACTTAGTGTGATGGCTCCAGTGACAAGGTTGTGCTATACGTTTCCTCCGACGCCGGCTGGATGCGGGCCGTGATTTAGGCCTGGGAGACAATGCCGCGGCAGTGCGCTGATGAGACAAGCTCCTTTGTCATGCATGGCGGGTCAGGTAGAGGAGATAAAAGGAAGCCTTACTAATGACTGTGATGGTAATAAAATGTACGATTTATTTACACATAATACACTGACTGCCAATTTGGCCGCCTAGAACCCGCCGATCTATACGGTTCTCCCAGCTCCCGGGGGGAATGTGCTGGAAGAGCAATGTGAAGGTTCAGAGGACGTGGAATGGTTAGCACTTCATCCTGGCAGGACTCGGGTCGTTGGTTCAGATCCCAACCACAGCACTGCCTGCCTGGAGTTCAAATCAAAACCACAGCACTGCCTGCCTGGAGTTTGCATGTTCTCCCTGTGCCTGTGTGGGTTTCCTCCCACACTGCAAAGACATGCAGGTAGGTGATTGGTTCCTGTCTATATCACACCTTCCATGGGCAGCACTTCCACTTGGTCGTTGATTCAAATCCCAAACATTGGCACTACCCACCTGGAGTTTGCATGTTCTGCCTGTGTGGGTTTCCTCCCACACTGCAAAGACATGCAGGTAGGTGATTGGTTCCTGTCTATATCACACCTCCATGGGCAGCACTTCCACTTGGTCGTTGATTCAAATCCCAAGCATGGCACTACCCACCTGGAGTTTGCATGTTCTACCTGTGCCTGTGTGGGTTTCCTCCCACACTGCAAAGACATGCAGGTAGGTTATTGGTTCCTGTCTATATCACACCTCCATGGGCAGCACTTCCACTTGGTCGTTGATTCAAATCCCAAGCATGGCACTACCCACCTGGAGTTTGCATGTTCTGCCTGTCTATATCACACCTTGCATGGCGGCTAAATGGTTAGCACTTCCGCCTGGCAGGATTAAGGTTGCTGGTTCAAATCTCAACCACAGCACTGCCTGCCTGGAGTTTGCATGTTCTCCCTGTGCCTGTGTGGGTTTCCTCCCACACTGCAAAGACATGCAGGTAGGTGATTGGTTCCTGTCTATATCACACCTCCATGGGCAGCACTTCCACTTGGTCGTTGATTCAAATCCCAAGCATGGCACTACCCACCTGGAGTTTGCATGTTCTGCCTGTGCCTGTGTGGGTTTCCTCCCACACTGCAAAGACATGCAGGTAGGTTATTGGTTCCTGTCTATATCACACCTTCCGTGGGCAGCACGGTGGCTAAATGGTCAGCACTTCCACTTGGTCGTTGATTCAAATCCCAAGCATGGCACTACCCACCTGGAGTTTGCATGTTCTGCCTGTCTATATCACACCTTGCATGGCGGCTAAATGGTTAGCACTTCCGCCTGGCAGGATTAAGGTTGCTGGTTCAAATCTCAACCACAGCACTGCCTGCCTGGAGTTTGCACGTTCTCCCTGTGCCTGTGTGGGTTTCCTCCCACACTGCAAAGACATGCAGGTAGGTTATTGGTTCCTGTCTATATCACACCTTCCATGGGCAGCACTTCCACTTGGTCGTTGATTCAAATCCCAAGCATGGCACTACCCACCTGGAGTTTGCATGTTCTGCCTGTCTACATCACACCTTGCATGGCAGCTAAATGGTTAGCACTTCCGCCATGGAATGGGGTCAAGACAACCCTTAAGAGTGACTGCGCCTGTCAGGGCTCCCGGGTATGACCAGAGGTGTGTGACTGACGCAGGGAAACGCAGACTTCAGATATATTATAACAATATAATTTATTAACACTAACCATACAAACATAAACGCAGTGCAATACTAAACATAATACAGTGCAAACAAACCAAACCAACCACCCACAGATAACAGTACATACAAGCAAGCGTCGTCAGGCAGGCCGGGTCAATATCAATAGGGCAGGTAGGTACAGGGGGAGCAAGCGGAGATTGGTCGGGGTCACAGGCCAGGTTCAGCAGGTAGCGGGCAGCGTAGTACAGAGGGTCAGGCAGAGGGATGGTCAGGGTCACAAGCCAGGGATCAGAACAGGTAGCAAGCAGCGTGGTACAGAGGGTCAGGCAGAGGGATGGTCAGGAGCGAGCCGGGATCAGAGCAGGAGAAGTCAGCAGCGGTTCAGATCAGGCAGGGTCAGCAAAGGAACAGAAACAGGATGCAGGACAGATACAGGGCCCAGGACAAACACAACACCAAGGCAGAGTCTGTGGGTCTGGCCATCCCTTAAATACACCAGTATCATCAGTTCCAGGTGTTAGCTGGCTGAAAGGTTGAGTCTCTGATTGCTGGGAGCACCCGCTGGCCAGCCCTGGTACTGCAGATCAAAAGGCAGGTGAGTCCCACCATTGCTGGCCAGTCCATTCCTGACAGCGCCTGGCCAGCAGCAGGAAAGTTTGGGTGGAAGATGTGAAGAAGCTGAGATGCTGGAGCCTGGGTGGAGGCCCAGTGGGAAGGAGCCTATCTGCAGGCTGGAAGCTGGAGCCTCACTAGAACCCAGAGTAAGGACCACCTGCAGAGCCAAGAAAGGAGAGACCCAGCAGAAGGCCTGAAGGCATCCACCTACCTAAATCTGCTCGCAGGACTGAGAATGAGTGAGTAGCCCTACACCTCCTGGGCCAGTTAAGGGGAAAAGAGCGCTCTGGTGGGCTGATTAGCTCCTTACCCGGGAATGTTCCATCTCAAAGTGGCAAGCACTGGATCCCCTTGCCCAGGGATTCCCTCGGGCAGCTGGATACGATGAGGATTCATCTGGGGTCTGGGGTGGTACTCCAGGAGAGGCTGGAGAGCTCTCCAAGAAGAGAAACCCTTCTTTGGACTTGTACATAGTTGCCAGGAGGTTGCCCTCACTTGCAGTTCCGTTGGGCATCCCATACACCCCTCAACCCATCCAAGTTCAAATACCCCTAATAAATTCCCCCCAAAAAAAGGATTATAGGGGACTCCTAAGAGGGTAGTGCTACACCTAAAACATTCCTCCCCCCACCTCCTTCTACCTATTCTGCAAATAAGACATCTGCATACTTACCTTTTTTTTTTTTAAAACAGTCTCGTCTGAGGGGGCCAACACATGACTCGACACCCTCACAATCTAACGATAACATAAAGACATCCGTGTGCTTTTGTCTTTATTGTTAAATCCAGTCTGACCACATGACCCAGCAGCTTTGGCTCCTATATGTCAGAGAGCATCTGCTGCAGGGGAGAGGAGGGAGCTCCAACACCGGATGGGCCATGGGAGCTGATGGGTGAAGTCATGGCTCCAGGAATTCACTGCCGTTACACGAAGGAGCCAGAGTTGCTGGATCACGTGACCAGACCAGAATAAAAAAGGTAAGTAGACAGATCTTTTTTTATACAAGGTACTATATGCCGGATAGGTAGGAGGAGGGAGAGAGAACTTTTTTAAGGCATAGTTATAGATAGCCTTTACTAACACTTTAAGGCATCATTCAATGGACTTCCTGAATGTGCAGTGCATCATTGACCCGCCCCTAAGGGGATATCATTGACCCTCCCCTGAGGGGATATCATTGACCCTCCCTGAGGGGATATCATTGACATTCCCTGAGGGGATTTCATTGACCCACCCCTGAGGGGATATCATTGACCCTCCCCTGAGGGGATATCATTGACCCACCGCTGAGGGGATGTCATTGACCCACTGCTGAGGGGATATCATTGACCCACCCCTGAGGGGATTTCATTGACCCACCCCTGATGGGATATCATTGACCCACTCCTGAGGGGATATCATTGACCCACCGGTGAGGGGATATCATTGACCCTCCCCTGAGGGGATTTCATTGACATCCCCTGAGGGGATATCATTGACCAACTCCTGAGGGGATATCATTGACCCACCGCTGAGGGGATATCATTGATCCACCGCTGAGGGGATATCATTGACCCACCCCTGAGGGGATATCATTGACCCACAGCTGAGGGGATATCATTGACCCTCCCCTGAGGGGATTTCATTGACCCACCGCTGAGGGGATATCATTGACATTCCCTGAGGGGATTTCATTGACCCACCCCTGAGGGGATATCATTGACCCACCCCTGAGGAGATATCATTGACCCTCCCTGAGGGGATATCATTGGCCCACCTCTGAGGGGATATCATTGACCCACCGCTGAGGGGATATCATTGACCCACCGGTGAGGGGATATCATTGACCCCCCCCTGAGGGGATATCATTGACCCACCGCTGAGGGGATTTTATTGACCCTGCCCTGAAGGAGCCATCACCATGACTCTCTACCCTCACAATCTAATGATACAAATTAAAGACATCTGTGTACTTACCTTTTTTAAATCCAATCTGGTCACATGATCTAGCAGCTTTGGCTCCCATATGTCAGAGAGAAACCGCTGCAAAGCAGAAGAGGGAGCGCTGACAACAAATGGGCCAAGAGAGGTGGTGGGTGGTATCACAGCTCCAGGAATTCATAGAGGAGCCGGAGTTGCTGGATCATATGACCAGAGCGATTAAAAAAGGTAAGTACACAGATCTTTTTTATACACGGTATAGATAGGAAGAGGGGGTAGGGAAAAGTTTTAGAAATAATTATAGTTAGCCTTTGCTAACACTTTAAGGCATCATTCAATAAACTTCCTGTAAGTGCAGTGCATCCCTGACCCGCCCCTGAGGGAACATCCCTGACCTGCCCCTGAGGGAACATCACTGACCCGCCCCTGAGGGGGCTGTCACCATGACTCTCCACCCTCATAATCTAATGAGGCAGAAAATAGCTCTGAAGTCATCACCTTAGCACCGTTCTGCCTCATGACGGACCACCCACTGCCTGAGAAGAGAAACTCATTCATTCAGTGGACATTCTGTAGATGCAATGCGTCCTTAACCCACCTCTGAGAGGGGCTGTCACCAACACTCTCGACCCTGCCCGCTTGTGACGTCATCATGCGATATGATTGGCCAAAGAATTGCACCTGACCTGTGGCTTTACTCAGTTGGACCCTTCGTGTTGAAGGGTGTGTCCATTCTCAGCACAGAGCACTCATATGATGGCATAGCTGAGTAATGACCACACCCCTCATCACATGTGACCTCATGACAAAGTCTAGTGAGGGGGCGTGTCTGACCAGATCTGGAAAGCAATGGGCAATGTGGTCAAGCTCTTGTACCTACTGGAGCGCACAGTCATGTTGAGAAACAACTGCTGTAGTAGGGAGGTGAAGGTAAGTGGCCATATGTACAATGTCTGCCTAACGGAATATCCATCTCGGTGACTTCGGTTGGACTTTCTTTGCAGATTGGCCATTAGAGGGAGCTCACAGTGGCTCAGTGCAATCACTAGCCCTATTCAATTCAGACCGAACATCAGGAATAAATCTTAACCAAACCATATTTCTAAATGGAATCGTTAACTCAAGAACAAACTTTTTTTTGGTGGTGCCAAAAAAAAACAAAAAACCAGGTAAGCGTACAAAAAACCGTACACGTGTACAACCCACACAAAGAAGTGCACAGGGCCTTTGCTTTCCTCCCCATCCAGACTGTCCCTGGTCCATCCCTAGGGGTGGACTGACCATTCGAACACTTGGGCACTGCCTGAGGGCCCGGGGTCAGTAGGGGGCCCCAAGAGTTGTCAGTCCGCCCCTGTACATCCCTATCGTTCATTGGATTTCAGCCCTTTCAATCATAGAGGCTCAATATCACATGGGGGCATTATATGCCAATATAGCCTTCCTGGGAACACCCACTCATCAAGGCATTTTGATATTTGCATAACTCCTCCCACCACATGTGTTAGGAGCTGAGGGCTCTTGAGAGGAGTACTAGGGTGCTAGGATGTTTTCAAGAAGCTATGTACAGCCCCTCCCACTAGCCATGATCTATCTGCATTGCATAGAGAAGCACAAAGACCCGGTGATGATGTCTCTGGGGCCAAAATAAGGTATGAAAACAGAAAGGTTGTATTTAATAATTTAGTTAGCATGTTGATAAGAGGGGGAGGGGAGGAACCAGTATAAGAAGGGGGAGGGGAGGAACCAGTATAAGAGGGGGGGGACCAGTATAAGATGGGGGAGGAGAGGAACCAGTATAAGAGGGGGGAGGGGAGGAACCAGTATAAGAGGGGGGGAACCAGTATAAGAGGGGGGAGGGGAGGAACCAGTAAAGAAGGGGGAGGGGAGGAACCAGTATAAGAGGGGGGAACCAGTATAAGAGGGGGGAGGAACCAGTATAAGAGGGGGGAGGGGAGGGACCAGTATAAGAGGGGGGAAGGGAGGGACCAGTATAAGAGGGGGAGGGGAGGAACCAGTATAAGAGGGGGGAGGGGAGGGACCAGTATAAGAGGGGGGAGGGGAGGAACCAGTATAAGAGGGGGAAGGGGATGAACCAGTATAAGAGGGGGAAGGGGAGGAACCAGTATAAGAGGGGGGAGGAGAGGGACCAGTATAAGAGGGGGGAGGGGAGGAACCAGTATAAGAGGGGGGAGGGGAGGAACCAGTATAAGAGGGGGGAGGAGAGGGACCAGTATAAGAGGGGGGAGGGGAGGAACCAGTATAAGAGGGGGGAGGGGAGGAACCAGTATAAGAGGGGGGAGGAGAGGGACCAGTATAAGCAGATTAAACATCAGGATTAAGCCAACGCGTTTCTAACAGGGCGGCACGGGTGAGCAACATCACGTAGATATATGTGATTTGGCAGTTCTGGGTAGGGGGCCATTAGCGGCCTCGGCTGTCAATCACTGGCTCCTGGCCGGCGATTTCCCGTCTGCACCCAGTGATCTCTGAGGATTTCCAACAGCGGAGAGACCTGTATGTAAACATTACAGATTTCTCCCCTATCAGCTCCTGCACACTGATTTGTATGGCTCTGCATAGCACCGCCATACAAAGCAGCATGCTCACAGTAAAACAGACACACAGCCCACTTAGTAAAACAGCACACAGTTAACCCTTTGATTGCCCCTCATGTTAACCCCTTCCTGCCCATTGCCATTAGTACAGTGTCAGTGTACTGATCACTGTATTGGTGTCACTGGGGATATCAGTGACACCAAGTCAGTTCCCCTTCAGTGTCAGAATGCCCGCCGCAGTCCCGCTATAAGTCGCTGATCGCTGCCATTACTAGTATTACAAAAAACCTGCCATTTGTAAACACTATAACTTTCACATAACCCAATTCATTTACACATTTTGGGATTTTTTTTTAGCAAAGACAAAGGAGCAGAATACATTTTGGCCTAAATTTATGAAATTGGATTTTTAACATTTTTTTACTGGACATGTTTTATAACAAAAAGTCAAAAATATATATATTTTTTTCAAAATTGCTGTTCTTTTTTTGTTTATAGCGTGAAAAATAAAAAACGCTAAGGAGATCAAATACCACCGAAAGACCGAAAGACATGGAGCAGAATACATTTTGGTCTAAATTTATGATGAAATTTTATTTTTTTATTGGATATGTTTTATAGCAAAAAGTCTAAAATATTGTTTTGTTTTTTTTAAATTGTCGGTCTTTTTAATTTTTTTTTATCAGTGCAAAAAATTAAAAACGCAATGGTGATCAAATATCACAGAAAGAAAGCTCTATTTTTTTTAAAAAAAGACATGGATTTCATTTATGTACAGCACTACAAGTCACTGATTACTAAAAAAAAATACAGTCTATATATCGACATTTGTAGACATTATAACTTTCCCAAAAACCAATTAATTTACACGAATTGGAAGACATGGAGCAGAATACATTTTGGCCTAAATTTTTGATGAAATTTAATTTTTTTTATTGGATATGTTTTATAGCAAAAAGTCTAAAATATTGGTTTGTTTTTTTTAAATTGTCGGTCTTTTTTATTTTTTTTTACAGTGCAAAAAATAAAAACCACAGTGGTGATCAAATATCACAGAAAGAAAGCTCTATTTTTTTTTAAAAATGACCTGAATTTCATTTATGTACAGCACTATAAGTCACTGATTACTAAAAAAAAAAGAAAATTCCAGTATATATACCGCCATTTGTAGACATTATAACTTTCCCGAAAACCAATTAATTTACATGAATTGGAAGACATGGAGCAGAATACATTTTGGCCTAAATTTTTGATGAAATTTAATTTTTTTTATTGGATATGTTTTATAGCAAAAAGTCTAAAATATTGTTTTGTTTTTTTAAAATTGTCGGTCTTTTTAATTTTTTTTTTACAGTGCAAAAAATAAAAAACGCAGTGGTGATCAAATATCACAGAAAGAAAGCTCCATTTTTTTTTTAAAAAAGTCATGAATTTCATTTATGTACAGCACTATAAGTCACTGAATACTAAAAAAAAAAAAAAAAATTCCAGTATATATACCGCCATTTGTAGACATTATAACTTTTCCGAAAACCAATTCATTTACACGAATTAGAAGACATGGAGCAGAATACATTTTGGTCTAAATTTATGATGAAATTTGATTTTTTTTATATTGGATATGTTTTATAGCAAAAAGTCTAAAATATTGTTTTATTTTTTAAAATTGTCTGTCATTTTTATTTTTTTTTTACAGTACAAAAAATTAAAAACGCAGTGGTGATCAAATAACACAGAAAGAAAGCTCTAATTTTTTTTTTAAATGACATGAATTTCATTTATGTACAGCACTATAAGTAACTGATTACTAAAAAAAAAAAAAAAAAATTCCAGTATATATACCGCCATTTGTAGACATTATAACTTTCCCGAAAACCAATTAATTTACAAGAATTGTAAGACATGGAGCAGAATACATTTTGGCCTAAATTTTTGATGAAATTTTATTTTTTTTATTGCATATGTTTTTTAGCAAAAAGTCTAAAATATTGTTTTATTTTTTTAAATTGTTGGTCTTTTTTATTTTTTTTTTACAGTGCAAAAAATTAAAAATGCAGTGGTGATCAAATATCACAGAAAGAAAGCTCTAATTTTTTTTTTTTTTTAAATGACATGAATTTCATTTATGTACAGCACTATAAGTCACTGATTACTAAAAAAAAAAAAAAATCCAGTATATATACCGCCATTTGTAGACAGTATAACTTTCCCAAAAACCAATTAATTTACACGAATTGGAAGACATGGAGCAGAATACATTTTGGCCTAAATTTTTGATGAAATTTTATTTTTTTATTGGATATGTTTTATAGCAAAAAGTCTAAAATATATTTTTTTTTAAATTGTCGGTCTTTTTTATTTTTTATTTACAGTGCAAAAAATAAAAAACGCAGTGGTGATCAAATATCACAGAAAGAAAGCTCCATTTTTAAAAAAAAAAATGACATGAATTTAATTTATGTACAGCACTATAAGTCACTGATTACTAAAAAAAAAACCAAAATTCCAGTATATATACCGCCATTTGTAGACATTATAACTTTCCCGCAAATCAATTCATTTACACGAATTGGAAGACATGGAGCAGAATACATTTTGGCCTAAATTTTTGATGAAATTTTATTTTTTTTATTGCATATGTTTTATAGCAAAAAGTCTAAAATATTGTTGTTTTTTTTTAAATTGTTGGTCTTTTTTATTTTTTTTTACAGTGCAAAAAATAAAAAACGCAGTGGTGATCAAATATCACAGAAAGAAAGCTCTATTTAAATAAAAAAAAATGACATGAATTTCATTTATGTACAGCACTATAAGTCACTGATTACTGAAATTAAAAAAAAAAAAAATTCCAGTATATATACCGCCATTTGTAGACATTATAACTTTCCCAAAAACCAATTCATTTACACGAATTGTAAGACATGGAGCAGAATACATTTTGGCCTAAATTTTTGATGAAATTTTATTTTTTTTTATTGGATATGTTTTATAGCAAAAAGTCTAAAATATTGTTTTGTTTTTTTTAAATTGTTGGTCTTTTTTTTTTTTACAGTGCAAAAAATAAAAAACGCAGTGGTGATCAAATATCACAGAAAGAAAGCTCTATTTTTTTTTTAAATGTCATGAATTTCATTTATGTACAGCACTATAAGTCACTGATTACTAAAAAAAAAAAAAATTCCAGTATATATACCGCCATTTGTAGACATTATAACTTTCCCGAAAACCAATTAATTTACACGAATTGGAAGACATGGAGCAGAATACATTTTGGCCTAAATTTTTGATGAAATTTTATTTTTTTTTATTGGATATGTTTTATAGCAAAAAGTCTAAAATATTGTTGTTTTTTTTTTTAAATTGTTGGTCTTTTTTATTTTTTTTTACAGTGCAAAAAATAAAAAACGCAGTGGTGATCAAATATCACAGAAAGAAAGCTCTATTTTTTTTTAAATGTCATGAATTTCATTTATGTACAGCACTATAAGTCACTGATTACTAAAAAAAAAAAAAATTCCAGTATATATACCGCCATTTGTAGACATTATAACTTTCCCGAAAACCAATTAATTTACACGAATTGGAAGACATGGAGCAGAATACATTTTGGCCTAAATTTTTGATGAAATTTTATTTTTTTTTATTGGATATGTTTTATAGCAAAAAGTCTAAAATATTGTTGTTTTTTTTTTTAAATTGTTGGTCTTTTTTATTTTTTTTACAGTGCAAAAAATAAAAAACGCAGTGGTGATCAAATATCACAGAAAGAAAGCTCTATTTTTTTTTTAAATGTCATGAATTTCATTTATGTACAGCACTATAAGTCACTGATTACTAAAAAAAAAAAAATTCCAGTATATATACCGCCATTTGTAGACATTATAACTTTCCCGAAAACCAATTAATTTACACGAATTGGAAGACATGGAGCAGAATACATTTTGGCCTAAATTTTTGATGAAATTTTATTTTTTTTTATTGGATATGTTTTATAGCAAAAAGTCTAAAATATTGTTGTTTTTTTTTTTAAATTGTTGGTCTTTTTTATTTTTTTTTACAGTGCAAAAAATAAAAAACGCAGTGGTGATCAAATATCACAGAAAGAAAGCTCTATTTTTTTTTTTAAATGTCATGAATTTCATTTATGTACAGCACTATAAGTCACTGATTACTAAAAAAAAATTAAAAAAAAATTCCAGTCTATATACCGCCATTTGTAGACATTATAACTTTCCCGAAAACCAATTCATTTACACGAATTGGAAGACATGGAGCAGAATACATTTTGGCCTAAATTTTTGATGAAATTTTTTTTTCTATTGCATATGTTTTATAGCAAAAAGTCTAAAATATTGTTTTTTTTTTTTAAATTGTCGGTCTTTTTTTTTTTTTTTTTTTTACAGTGCAAAAAATAAAAACCGCAGTGGTGATCAAATATCACAGAAAGAAAGCTCTATTTTTTTTCTTAAAAATGACATGAATTTCATTTATGTACAGCACTATAAGTCACTGATTACTAAAAAAAAAATGTAAAAAAAATTCCAGTTTCTATACCACCATTTGTAGACATTATAACTTTCCCGAACACCAATTCATTTACACAAATTGGAAGACATGATGCAGAATACATTTTGGTCGAAATTTATGATGAAATGTGATTTTTTTTTTATTGGATATGTTTTATAGCAAAAAATCTAAAATATTGTTTTTTTTTTTTTAAATTGTCGGTCTTTTTTATTTTTTTTTTACAGTGCAAAAAATAAAAAACGCAGTGGTGATCAAATATCACAGAAAGAAAGCTCTATTTTTTTTTAAAAAAATGACATGAATTTCATTTATGTACAGTACTATAAGTCACTGATTACTAAAAAAAAAAACAAAAAACAAAAAAATCCAGTATATATACCGCCATTGGTAGACATTATAACTTTCCTGAAAACCAATTCATTTACACAAATTGAAAGACATGGAGCAGAATACATTTTGGCCTAAATTTTTGATGAAATTTTATTTTTTTTTATTGGATATGTTTAATAGCAAAAAGTCAAAAATATAGTTTTTTTTTTCAAAATTGTCGGTCTTTTTTTGTTTATAGCGCAGAAAATAAAAAATAAAAATGCACAAGAGATTAAATGCCACCGAATGACAGCTCCATTTGTGGAAAAGAAGGACGTAAATTTCATTTGGGCGCAGCGTTGCATGACCGCGTAATTGTCAGTTAAAGTAACGCAGCGTCGTAGCGCAAAAAATGGCCTGGTCAGGAAGGGGGGGAAATCCTCTGGAGAGCGAGGGGTTAATAGCAAAAAGTCAAAAATATTGTTTTTTTTTTCAGAATTCTTGTAGGAAAAAAAGGACGTAAATTTAATTTGGGTGCAGCGTTGCATGATTGTGTAATTGTCAGTTACAGTAACTTGAGGGCGAGGGGTTAATAGCAAAAAGTAAAACATATTGTTTTTTTTTTCACAATTGTCACCGTATCGCAAAAAAAGGCCTGGTCAGGAAGGGGAGGGGAATCCTCTGGAGGGTGAGGGGTTAAAGAAGGGATGGGTACAGAGATCAGATTATTCCAGGCGCTTGCTTGGCAAGACATCTGCCTATATATGGCCGTCCGCTTCTGTATTTAACCGGAAAGCCGCGGCTTGTGTGCGAGCGAACAGTCTAATAAATAAAACGAGATGAATTTGTTAAGTGTTAATTAGAGGGATATTGGAAACCGGGGCCGCTGTTTGCCGATCGACGGGCTGACATTTACTCCCAGCTTATCATAACATACTAGTGATTTATTAAACTGATATCCGGCGTGCAGCTGCGGCCCGCCGCTTAAAGGAGAACAACCAGTGTGCTGGGATGTCTGGAAAAAGTCCCTCCGCATTGGCTGGTAGGAGATTCTCATTTCTGAGTAATCCAATCAGTATTAACCTGTTCACGCCGGCCGAATGCAAATGTGCGGCCTCCCGGCATCTGGGCCTAGACACAGAGCGGCCGCACATTTTCATTCCATTAAAAAAGGACATATGTGCTGAGAGCGCGCGCCCTGCCCGCTCCCAGCACACATGTCCGGTACTCACGGAAAGGTCCCGATCTCCTCTTTCGATCTGAACCTTTCCCGATCATGTGACCGCTGTGACAATCGTTAACATACAGGTCTCTCCCCCTGTTGGAAATCCTCAGAGATAGCTGGGTGCTGGCGGGGAATCGCCAGCTGAGACCTGGTGATTGACAGCCGGCGCGGAAGCGGTTAAAGAGAAGCGACCAGGGCCGGTCTGATGTAAGAATAAGAATATTCCATCGTGAATTATTAGAAACGCGTTGGCTTAATCTGCTTATACTGGCTCCTCCCCACCCCCCTCTTATACTGGTTCCTCCCCTCCCCCCTCTTATACTGGTTCCTCCCCTTCCCCTCTTATACTGGTTCCTCCCCTTCCCCCTCTTATACTGGTTCATCCCCTCCCCCCTCTTATACTGGTTCCTCCCCTCCCCCCTCTTATACTGGTTCCTCCCCTTCCCCCTCTTATACTGGTTCCTCCCCTTCCCCCTCTTATACTGGTTCATCCCCTCCCCCCCTCTTATACTGGTTCCTCCCCTTCCCCCTCTTATACTGGTTCCTCCCCTTCCCCCTCTTATACTGGTTCCTCCCCCCCCCTCTTATACTGGTTCCTCCCCTTCCCCCTCATATACTGGTTCCTCCCCTCCCCCCCTCTTATACTGGTTCCTCCCCTTCCCCCTCTTATACTGGTCCTCCCCTTCCCCCTCTTATACTGGTTCCTCCCCTCCCCCCTCTTATACTGGTTCCTCCCCTCCCCCCTCTTATACTGGTTCCTTCCCTTCCCCCTCTTATACTGGTTCCTCCCCTCCCCCCTCTTATACTGGTTCCTCCCCTTCCCCCTTGTATACTGGTTCCTCCCCTCCCCCCTCTTATACTGGTTCCTCCCCTTCCCCCTCTTATACTGGTTCCTCCCCTCCCCCCTCTTATACTGGTTCCTCCCCTCCCCCCTCTTATACTGGTTCCTCCCCTTCCCCCTTTTATACTGGTTCCTCCCCTTCCCCCTCTTATACTGGTTCCTCCCCTCCCCCCTCTTATACTGGTTCCTCCCCTCCCCCCTCTTATACTGGTTCCTCCCCCTTTTATACTGGTTCCTCCCCTTCCCCCTCTTATACTGGATCCTCCCGCCCCTCCTCCTGGCTTCTGAAACTCTTAAAGGGCCAGGAGGCGCCGGCGTGAAGGGGTTAAAATACAGGGGTCCATCTATTAAACAGTTCAACATTTTCTGGTGGTGAATCGATCACTGTCAATCTGGAAGATTCACCTGCAGGGAATGTTTGCTGAACATCAGATTCACTGCTTTGTAAATAAGCCCCTTTAGGGCCGGTTCATTGTTCACATTGGCGCTTGCAGTTCCAGTGTGTCTTGGATGCAGAAAAAAAAGTAGAACAGGCTGCATTTTTTCAGCACAGAACTGTACTGGAAAGCAGTAAAATGCATCAAAAAGGCACTGGAACGCACATGTCCCTATTTAAATTGAAGAAAAAGAGGGGGAAAAAATTAAATGGAATGCATGAAAAACAAACTGGAATGCGTTAAAAACGCATCAAAAAGGCACCAGAACGTGTCAAAAATGCGTGTGCGGAAATGCATCCGGAACGCATCTAGACTGCATTTCTATAGTGTGAACTGACCCTTAACCACTTCCAGTCCGGACACTTTCCCCCCCTTCCAGTCTGGACACTTTCCCCCCTTCCAGTCCGGACACTTACCCCCCCTTCCAATCCAGACACTTTCCCCCCTTCCAGTCCAGACACTTTCCCCCCTTCCAGTCCGGACACTTTCACCCCCTTCCAGTCCGGACACTTTCACCCCCTTCCAGTACGGACACTTTCCCCCCTTCCAGTCCGGACACTTTCCCCCCCCTTCCTGTCCGGACACTTTCCCCCCCCTTCCAGTCCGGACACTTTCCCCCCCTTCCAGTCCGGACACTTTCACCCCCTTCCAGTCCGGACACTTTCACCCCCTTCCAGTACGGACACTTTCCCCCCTTCCAGTCCGGACACTTTCCCCCCCCTTCCTGTCCGGACACTTTCCCCCCCCTTCCAGTCCGGACACTTTCCCCCCTTCCAGTCCGGACACTTTCCCCCCCTTCCAGTCCGGACACTTTCACCCCCTTCCAGTCCGGACACTTTCCCCCCCTTCCTGTCCGGACACTTTCCCCCCCTACCAGTCCGGACACTTTCCCCCCCTTCCAGTCCGGACACTTTCCCCCCCTTCCAGTCCGGACACTTTCCCCCCCTTCCAGTCCGGACACTTACCCCCCCTTCCAATCCGGACACTTTCCCCCCTTCCAGTCCGGACACTTTCACCCCCTTCCAGTCCGGACACTTTCCCCCCCTTCCAGTCCGGACACTTTCCCCCCCTTCCAGTCCGGACACTTTCCCCCCCTTCCAGTCCGGACACTTTCCCCCCCTTCCAGTCCGGACACTTTTCCCCCCTTCCAGTCCGGACACTTTCCCCCCCTTCCAGTTCAGGCCAATTTTCAGCTTTCAGCACTATCACACTTTGAATGACAATTGCGCAGTCATGCAACACTGTACCCATATGAATTTTTTAGCATTTTTTTGAGGCAGATAAAGCTTTACTTTGGTGGTATTTATTCTCCACTGCGATTTTTATTTTTTTTGCTATATAAATGAAAAAGTCCCAAAATTTTGAAAAAAAGTGTTTTTCTTATAAAATTTTGCAAATAAATAATGTCATCATAAATCTTGGCCAAAATGTATTCAGTTATGTTTTTAGCAAAAAAAAAAAACCCAAATTAGCTTATAACCAAAAATTATCATTTAAAAAAAAATATATATTTTTTATATTATTATTTATGTTTTTTTTTTTTACATACTGTCACCCTAGCAGTACAATGTCACCATAGTGACCCTGTACTACTTGTGGGGGGTGATGAAGATTTTATTTAGTTTTTTTTTTTACACTGATTGCTTTTACACCAATAAAGGCTGTAAAAGCAATAATTTCTCCTTCTCTCTGGCTGCATTACTGAAATACTGTGAGAGCTGTGATTGGTCACAGCTTGTCACATAATACAAGGCTGTTGTGAATAGCCCTGTACCATGTGATCTCTGTGATCATTCACAGATTTCACACGTAGTAAACTATGATGTCAGAAGTGACATCTTGCTTACTACTCTGCATGTGATCACTGATTGGCCAATCAAATGCATCTGTCAATGAATTCAGAAGGATCTCAGAAGCTTGTCAACTTGAAGCCATCAACACCAGCCCAAAGCCCGTTGACATGGGCCCTAAAGAATCCATTCCAGTTTTAGCCCATCCGATAGTCTGTACTGGTGGAACTAAGATTGTACAATCAGACTAAAATGTGTATAGTCAGTGTGACGGGAGTCACTTTGGGTGGGGGGCCCATGGAACCCAGCTCACTTTGGAGAGGTGAGGAGACCCCTGTCCCAGCTCCCCATATCCCTCTTATATGTAAGTCACCCTGTGCCTGTTAGGGGTACAGGGTGATCTGTCCTAATATTGTGTGGGTTGTTGATTGTTTAACGTCATGTGGTTGCATCCCATTGTTCTATTGTGTGTCTTGCTTGGAAGCAAACTATCATGGGATGTATGTGTTTATGTGTATTAGCTTAGTGGGGGGGTGTCTCCAGCAGCCCTCCCTCCTGATGGGACTGTCTACTGGTGTGAAGTTTGAATACCTGCATGTCTCTTGTTACTAAATGTAGATTGCCCCGCCCTGTGTCATTATGCAGGGAGGGGGGATTGTCCCCTGAGTGTATATATCTTGTATCTGTGTTCAAATAAACTACTCTACCTTCTGGATTACTTCAAGATTGGTGTCGTCTAGTCTTGTATGGTCGGCTGCGATGTCTGTGGTCGGTGTTCGGACGGGGAAGAGGGAGTCTAACGGAAGTACTCAAGTGCAGTCTGGGTCGGTTCCATTACACTCAGCTTAAACCAGGATCATGGTCAGTCTTCCATTACATGTGCTGTTGCAGCTGGTGAGCCTAAGAATGGCCCTGCCCTGCTCCTAACTGCAGAATTGCTTGGAAGACGCTTCCACCCTGAGACCCCTTTGTATTCTCTATTCCCTTAACCCCCTAGTTCCCAGGAGGCACGGTTTAAACAATGTCATGTGGCCCCTACACCATGTCTCTGGCTCAAGCCCTTTTGATCAAATGTACCTGTCATTGAATTCTGAAGGATCTCAGAAGCTTCTCAAACTCATGTCAAACTGATACCATTGGCAGAAGCCATGTCAGGAATTGGGGTATGACCAGAGGGGTGTGGACTGACACAGGGAAACGCAGGCTTCAGATATGTTATAAACAATATAATTTATTAAGACTAACAATACAAAACGCAGTGCAAAACTAAACCTAAACACAGTGCAAACAAACCAAACCACCCACAGATAACAATACATACAATGGAAGAGTCGTCAGGCAGGCCGGGTCAGTAGCAAACGGGCAAACGGAGTACCAGGAACAGGCGGGAGAGTGGTCGGGGTCACAAGCTGGGTTCAGTAACTCACGGGCAGCACGGTGCAGATGGTCAGGCAGAGAATGGTCAGGGTCACAAGCCAGGGATCAAACAGGAGAAGTCAGCAGAGGTCAGGATCAGGCAGGGTCGGCAACAAGTCAGACAGAAACAGGAACAGGAACAGGAATGCAGGTTACAAGATACAGGGGCCCATGGAAAAACACACACCATGGCCCTGACTGTGAGTCTGGCCATTCCTTAAATACAACCCCCGTAATCAGCTTCAGGTGTTTGGCTGACTGCAGGGGTGAGTCTCTGATTGCTGAGAGCACCCGCTGGCCAGCCCCGGTACTGCAGCCCACAAGGCAGGTGAGTCCCACCATTATTTGCAAGTCCATTCCTGACAAGCCCGAAGCCTGTTGACCCTAAATAATCTTTTTTCCAGTTGCATCCCACTAGGCCATCCCTTACACTGGTAGAGCTAAAGAACATTGCACAGTCAGATTGGAACGTGTATGGTCAGTTGTAGTCAAGACCATGACCGATCTTCCATTACATGTGCTACTGCAGCTAATGATATGGAACACCTATGCTCATACGCTCTAATAGTATCATCTTGCTGGTGACTTTTACATTGACTGAGGTCCGCCTTTAACCCCTGCCACCTCCAGGGCAGAGACCATTCAGGATAATTTAAGAATCTGTCCGGCCAATCATTTAAACATGATTTGTCAAGCTGTCTGTCTTTACTCTACAAGCCCTTGCAATTACACCGGATTCCTTGCTCCCACCTATCCTGCTGGCCTGTCAATCAGTTTTTATAGCGTTCTCTCTGTCAGATTCTCAATCACATCAACCGCTCTTGTCTGGCAGTAATGACATCTGCATAAGACACATGTATCCGATCCGTCACCCAGGACTCCAGGCTTTCTGTGAGGGTCTCTCTGCCCATCAACATCCCCTATCCTGATGGAGGGTGACAGATCCCGAGCCCTATTCCAATGCCATGAATCAGGATCCGGGAAATAATGATCATCTAAAGTACTCCTGGTATTATTCCTGCTGTCCGCCTCCTTCTCACTCTCCGCAGGTTCTATCTATCCTCTCGCACTTCGGAGAATAGTACAAAAAAAAAAAAATGCAGACTAAAAATAATACCCTCGGCAGCACCTCGATAAAGCATACATTTAAATTCAATAAAAAATGGACGGTTAATATTAAATGATGTACAGCCGTGTCCGGGCCTATCAAGAGAATGTCTGTGTTTATGCCAGCAAAATGGCTCCCCGCGGACTTCTCGGCTCTTTCCATACAAAGGCTCTTTAATTTTTATCACTTTAAACTATTTTTAGTTGTTATGAAAAGTGTTCCAGTATTGTGTACTTGCCAGCAGGTGACCTGTTTGTGAATCTGTAAACTGCAGCAGAAATTCTCTATTTTCATGTCGTGTTTTTTTTATTTTATAGGCGAGGAATGGACAGCCAGGATCGGAGAAGTGGCTTAACAGTTTTGAGAAGGAAGGGTCCCAGGTTGACAAGCTGCAGGGGATGTTAGTAATTATGACACAGTTTGCATAAAACAGCCCGGATTATTCATTTGACCGTGTAAGCTTGAGCTACTGAGCTCTGTAAAAATAAAAAAAATTAAAACCGTACAATGAAGAAGCTTTAACCTCCCTAGCGGTATGATTATGTCCATATTTCTGTGCTGAAAGGGGTACAATTTTTGCATGGAAATATGTATTTTTTTTATTGTAGGCCTGTAATTTTTAGGAAAAACTCACTGAAATCTGACTGACAACTCAAGGGGCCCCCGGGCAATAGAGGATCATGGGGCCCCTGTGTCCTTGCCCAAACTCAAAAAAGCCTATGAAAAAGGTACCAGGGGCATCTCATGGGGCCCCCTACTGACCCTGGGCCCTCGGGCAGTGCCCGCATTTCCAAATGGTCAGTCCTCCCCTGCTTACACATTATAGAGCATGCATGCACTTAACATGAAAAACTATATTTAATGACAGGTCCATCAGGGGGCATCCCTAGGCAGGTGCGGTGGGTGCGCGCCGCACCGGGTGACACCTATTGTACAGGGTGACACCGGAACCTGCTCCACGAAAAAGGTAAGTTTTAAAGCAAGCCGACAATACCGCAGGCTGGATCGGATCTGTAGATTGAGCATAATGGATCAGATAATGGATCAGAGCCCCAATCTGCAGATCCGATCCATCTTGGGTAGATCGTCGGCTTGCTTTAACCTTTTTGTGGAGCTCGTGGAGAGATCAGTTAACCCCGTATAGGTTGTAAGCCGACGATCCCCGCAGGATGGATCTGATCTGCGGATTGGGGAGGATAATGGATCGGATGTCAATCCATTATACTCAATCTGTAGATCCGATCCATCCTGCGGGGATCGTCGGTTTACTTTAAAACTTACCTTTTCGTGGAGCAGGTCCGGTGTCAACCCGTGCAATAGGTGTCATGCGGTGCGGCACACCCCCCCCCCCCCACCTGCCTAGGGACGCCCCTGCATAATGGATCGGACTCTGATCCATTATGCTCAATCTGCAGATCCGATCCATCCTGCGGGGATCATTGGAGGGGGTGTCACCAAGTGTTACCGCACCGGGTGACACCAACCCTAGGGATGCCCCTGAGGTCTACTTATTTTTACCTTTCTTTCTTTCTCTTTCTCTTTCTCTCTTTCCCACCTAGTTTAATCTCAAGGTGTGTGATGCCCCTGAGGTCTACTTATTTGTACCTTTCTTTTTCTTTCTTTCTTTCTTTCTTTCTTTCTTTCTTTCTTTCTTTCTTTCTTTCTTTCTTTCTTTCCCACCTAGTTTAATCTCAAGGTGTGTGATGCCCCTGAGGTCTACTTATTTGTACCTTTCTTTTTCTTTCTTTCTTTCTTTCTTTCTTTCTTTCTTTCTTTCTTTCTTTCTTTCTCTCTCTCTCTCTCTCTTTCTTTCTTTCGCTTTCTCTCTTTCCCACCTAGTTTAATCTCAAGGTGTGTGATGCCCCTGAGGTCTACTTATTTGTACCTTTCTTTCTTTCTTTCTTTCTTTCTTTCTTTCTTTCTTTCTTTCTTACCTAGTTTAATCTCAAGGTGTGTGATGCCCCTGAGGTCTACTTATTTGTACCTTTCTTTCTTTCTTTCTTTCTTTCTTTCTTTCTTTCTTTCTTTCTTTCTTTCTTTCTTTCTTTCTTTCTTTCTTTCTTTCTCTCTTTCCCACCTAGTTTAATCTCAAGGTGTGTGATGCCCCTGAGGTCTACTTATTTGTACCTTTCTTTCTTTCTTTCTTTCTTTCTTTCTTTCCCACCTAGTTTAATCTCAAGGTGTGTGATGCCCCTGAGGTCTACTTATTTGTACCTTTCTTTCTTTCTTTCTTTCTTTCTTTCTTTCTTTCTTTCTTTCTTTCTTTCTTTCTTTCTTTCTTTCTTTCTTTCTTTCTTTCTTTCTTTCTTTCTTTCTTTCTTTCTCTCTCTTTCTTTCTCTTTCTCTCTTTCCCACCTAGTTTAATCTCAAGGTGTGTGATGCCCCTGAGGTCTACTTATTTGTACCTTTCTTTCTTTCTTTCTTTCTTTCTTTCTTTCTTTCTTTCTTTCTTTCTTTCTTTCTTTCTTTCTTTCTTTCTTTCTTTCTTTCTTTCTTTCTTTCTTTCTTTCTCTATCTTTCTCTCTTTCCCACCTAGTTTAATCTCAAGGTGTGTGATGCCCCTGAGGTCTACTTATTTGTACCTTTCTTTCTTTCTTTCTTTCTTTCTTTCTTTCTTTCTTTCTTTCTTTCTTTCTTTCTTTCTACCTTTCTTTCTACCTTTCTTTCTTTCTTTGTACCTTTCTTTCTTTCTTTGTACCTTTCTTTCTTTCTTTCTTTCTTTCTTTCTTTCTTTCTTTCTTTCTTTCTTTCTTTCTTTCTTTCTTTCTTTCTCTCTCTTTCTCTCTTTCCCACCTAGTTTAATCTCAGGGTGTGTGATGTTATTGTTTAGCAATAAATAAGG